>NC_073692.1:164572587-164589482 GCF_029784155.1 Uranotaenia lowii | reverse complement strand
TGAAAATTTATTTCTTTTGAAGATATGGGGTGTTAGAGATACAAACTTTGGGAATAATTTGAAAAACAGCCACATTTAACAATTGATCTTTTGTAAATTTTCAATGATATTTTCCTACCTTAAAGCTTAGTTCTTCTAGAAATGGGACACTTTCTTTGGCAATAGCTCAATTATTAGAAATCGGACTTTCAACATTTGACAGCATTTTGCTGCCTGTAAACAGTAGGACTATCACTACTACTACAAAAAAATTTCAAAATTTTAAATTTACGGGTTTCTGAAATATTTACGATCCAAGAGAAAAAAAAATATTTTGTTCAGTTTCCTTCAGAATCCATCACTTTGAAATTGATAGATGACAAAACCGTTGATTATTCAAAGAATTACAGTGTATGAGTGGGGGAAAAGTATGCAAACACTGTAAAAAATGTCCACAAAGTACAAAACAAGCAAAAGAGTGCAACTAAGCTTTATTCACTCATATATTGTTAATTCATATGTGTTTGTAGATTATTTTAGGGCGCTCCAAAAAAATTACTTTTTGACCTTCTCAACAAATGTGTAACAAGTTGATGAACTATATTTGTTTTCCTTTAGAATTTGCACTTCAGATTGCGTCAGGTTTTTGGGTAAAATTTGACGGATTTGACAGTCCAAATACGCTTAGAAAAAATCTGAAAAGCTTACTATAGACAACTGTTTTCGAAAAGCAGAAATCATGGGAAAATGCAGCATAAGGCAGTATTTCAATACTTTTTAAAAAAATAATAAGTCTACAAAATAAATCACCACGTGGAAGTTTGAAATGTGGTTTTGATTCTTTTTATGCACCTCTGAGTAGCTGATTTGAACAGTTTTATCGTTGTTGAACTTCACCGCCCAATTAACTCTGTTATAGTCTTTGAAATGAATTCATTGAGATCGAAATCTACGAGCCAATAATGGAATATTTCAATAATTCAAAAATAAAGGCCTATTATTCAAAGATAAACCTAAGATAAAGACGGATTTTACAGAATGAGTATTGAAATTGCCTAAAGCGGTCAATCAGTCGATGTCCATGGTTTCTACAGACCACCAGCTTATTCATTTAGCTCTTTATGTGAACAGATTGGATCCCTTTCCAGCAAATATTTTTGTAGCTATATTCTTAAGCTGTTTTGATATACGTTCCATATATATTAAAGAATTATCGTATGAAAGTGGAAAAAACATCATTTACCTACCAAAGTGGAGGCAATATACATACATAAATTTCATTTCATTCTAAAGCGACGAAAACAACACCAATTCACTATTCGACTTCTTATTCGTATCTATCGGAAAAATGCAAGAGAGTGCAAGATTTTTCTCTCGTAGCCTTCAAATCGTTGCCAGCGACAATATTTTACAGTTCAATTATTGGTCAATATTACTATTTTCCCATTTTATTTTAAGTCATATGGATGCACTGCTGGATGCAGAGAGAAAACAGCGAAGATTTTTTCACTTAAAGCCCGTGCAGAAGCGAAATCATTTTAAAATTTACAAGCATGGCGGACGTCCTGTTATATCCGATTTAAACTGACTTCAGACGACATTTTTTACGACTTTTTCACTGTGCAGTTGTATTGTAAACGACTTAAGTTATCATTTCTGATATGACTTCAAGTTGCTGGGTTTTCTCTTCCGTACCCGATAAACAGCCTTGTCCAATTGGTGGTGATTCAAATATTCCAGTAAATCTTGTTAATACTTATACCTTATGCTGTTGAAACGTTAAAGAACGGTTCTGAAAAGAGATACCTCAACGCCGAACTATATTATTTGTTTTAAAATTATCTCTGAACATTTGTCTCTGAAGAAAATGTGAAACTACTTCAATATACAATTATATGTTTGTGTATGACAGTGCACAAAAACAATATCTAAAGAAATAAATCTCAAAAACAATTAGTGTCCTTGGATATCTATTTTTCTCCGGGGATTGATAAAGCAAAAAGATTATTATCTTGAGGAATTATCCCAACTATATACAGTTCAAAGAAATGCTTGCACAATGCACATATCAGCAAAAGACGATATCACAAAAAGAAAACGTGCAAGCAACTGTACTTTGAAAAAACTTTAAATAATTCTCCCCATACTAAACTTTGAAAAAACATGAATCAACTATTGGGAAAGTAAAAAAAATCGTCGGAAATTCCACTTACAGACAATGATGAACTCATAACTGACAAAAAACATGTTTCTGATAAATTCAACAGTTATTTTTCTTCAAATGGATCAGATTTTACTAAGGTGGTGCGAAACTCCTTGTTGATACAATCAATCGATGAAAATGAAGTCAATCTTGTTATACTGTCTCTTAAAAACAAAAAAAAGCTGCGGACCAGATTATTCCCCTACGAGCGTGTTTAAAAATAATAACCTTCCATTCTCTCATATTTAACGAAATTTTTCAACCTAATCATTGAAACAGACATTATAGTTTGGGGACTCTGATTATGCTAATAACTACCGGCTAATTTCAACTGTTAATTTTTTTTTATCTATACTTTTTAAACTACAATACGGCTTAAAACCCGGGTCTGGTACACTCTATGCAAACTGTGAGTTAGTTGGCTCTATAATCAAGAAAATCGATTCGAAAAATATAGTTGGTGCAATATTTTTTGATTTGAAAAAAGCCTTCGATACGCTAAATCATGTTATTTTGTTGGCTAAAATGTACAACTATGTGATAAGGGGATTAGGTAATGATTTAATTCAAAGCTATCTTGATAACCGAGAACGATTTGTCGTTTTTGAAGGAGCAGAAAGTGAATCTAAAAACCTCTGCGTTGTCGTGCCTCAAGGCAGCAATATAGGGCTAATTCTAATCTTCCACTAACGGGGACAGCAAGGTTATTCGCTGATGATACCGTTTTTCTATACAGGGAAATCCCGAATCATAATCATCGATTATCTAGAACATGATCTTAAATTGTTATCCAAGAATTTCATCATTAACCTTCTTTCATTAAAAATCAAAAAATCTAAGTACATGTTATTTCACCCTATCAGAAAAATTTAACCTCTCCACCGAAACCCCCACCTGAACGGATTTGTCATACTCAAGTTAAAAACAACTTTAAATATCTCGGATTACATTTAAATAAAACTCTGTCTTGAAATTGCCACACACAAAATTTAGAGAAAAAAAATTCCCCACCTCTGCGATTACTCTAAAGATTAAGAAACTTTGTACTTTAACATGTTCTGCGGTAATTTTTACTACGTATTCATTCACTCTTTGCTAAATTATCTTCTAATAGTTCGGGGACGCTCAAACTAAAAAATGTCATTTAGTAATGCCAAAGAAATTACAATAATAAAATCGATTTTAAACTATTTTTAAAAGTCGATCTTGGAGAAGTGGAACTATATGAGAAAAAATTGAAGATACTTTTGGTTTAAGCATCCCCAAATAAGTTCTACAAATTCAGCTCTGAGATTTTTGATACCATGAAAAAAATACAATTATGTTCAATAACAATCTTTTTGGAGAAGAATTGAAATGTAGAGGGCAAAAATTCAACGAAAAATCTTTCAAAAATAATGGTTTTTTTTTTGTGAAATTGAAGTTGAATAAATGAAACGGAAATAAAATCATACGTTTAACTTTGGGCATTGGTTTGATCGCTTTTGGGATCAGAAGTATCGAGTTTCAAATAAATAGAGAGTCCAGAGGAAGGTTTGTTGTTAACAGTTCGATATATTTGCTCTTTAAAATGCAGAATAAGACAAAAAAATGACGATTGCCTTCAATATACGATTAACAATATACAATTTCATAAAAAAGGAAGTAAAATTACAATTTTCCTTCAAGAACCGTTTAAATGAATGAAATAAAATTAAATTTTGTCGATTTTTTCTTTCAATATAAGGCTGGAACAAATATCGATTTCTTCTTTTGTCGCCCCCCCCCCCTCCCCCCTTCGAAATTTCTAAAAACCCGAAGGGGGATTTAATAAAGTTTGAAGTATTTTATGTAAATTTCGATATAAAATTCCAATATCTGAAAGATAATACGACCAAATCACAAATTTAAGAAGATGGAAGTTATTTCCCTTGTTTTTTATTGAATTATTCGATAAAAATTACTTGATTTATAGTTTGTGTGAAACGATATAGTTTGCAATTTTTTCACATACAAGCTTCCGTGCAATTTATTCCAATTTATTTGTTTTTCGCATTATTTTATATTGTCCCCCCCTTGCGATGTTCCAACTCCGAGTGACAAAAGAAGGAATTGAAATTTGTTCCGGCCTTATTTTTTTTCATCAGAAGTCTTCATTACTTCAGAACGGTGACAAGTGAATTAACCCTTAACCCATAACAAAATTTAGACGAAAATTGCAGATATTTGATTTCTTACACATTCTACAATAATGAAATATTATCTCAGATTGGTAATCATTTTCAGTAATTTTTTGTTGCCTATGAAAGTTTCTTCATTATCACATAACCCAGATCGGCGTTTTTCAAGAAAAAGCTCTTCAAAAATCAGATAAAGAAATGAAATAAAAATTGTTTGTGATTCACATTAGTTCAGGCTTTTCTTTTAAAAAAAGGTTAAATTTTTATCATTCATGATCAAAAAATTTTAAATAAACACTTTTAATTTAAAGTGAAACGGATCGGATCTGAATTTAATTTCTCAAAGAAATTGCTAAATTGGGAAACTGGGTTCATCGTTTGAAATTTTTTAAATTTATCATGTGTAATTCATTATACGTGAGTTAAAAATCAAAATCAATTTGAAATGAGAGTCCTCGTTTTAGCTTGTTATTGAAAAAAAAATTTTTTTTGTTTACTATAACAATTATCTTTTAAAAAAAAGTGTCTTAATTTAAACCCCCAATTAAAAACTGCAACTTGGTTTTTCAATTTCACGTTAGATGGAACATTTTCTCTTTTGTTGAGCTATTTTTTATTAACTCAGCAGATTTAAGACCAGATAGTCGTTTGATTTAAAGATAAAAGTTTATTCTTAGAAAAAACTCGCTTTAGAAATTTGGAAAAAATTGACAGAATATTTTAGATTTGTATTTTTGAGTAAGCATATCTTGTTCGATACGAACAGACCCGCTTTCAACTTCAAACAATTAGAATTTGGGTGAAAATATGAATTAAAATGCGTGGTTTTAAATCTCTATTAAATCATAGAGAAGAAGAATAATAGACAAGAGATAATAGGACACTTAGTTTCCTGATTTTTATTGTTAAATATTTTTTTTCACAAAACCTTAAAGCTCATCTCAAATCATCAATCAAATTCATCTCGAATCAAATTATCATATGTTAAACTTTTTTTTTTAAGAATTTCACTAGAATTTCACTTCATTAAACTATTCTTTGTTAAACATAGTATTTTGATAATTTCATTTAAACTTGATAATACTAGCAGTCTTTGTGAATTCCAAAGCTTCTGAAGATTTATCTTTATAATATGAAAAAAAAAAACTATAAAAGAAAATCTTTGAAATTTCTATACAAGGTTGAAAATTTCAAATTGTTTCAATGTTATTTCAATAATCCCAGAGGTTTTGAGTCTCGAAATAGTTTCTAGAGTAAGGTTGGCCCAGGTTGCCAAGAAATTACTCAACGAAAAAAAAATCACAATTTGTGTTTTTTTTTTGTTTGATTTGTCAAAAAAAAAGTGTATAGATCCGAGCGAAATCCATATATTTTTCAATAAAATCCAGCAACCGGGCCAAGCCTACATGTTGCATTAAGTATCTGGCAGGGCCGGATTAAGTCATCGGGGGGCCCGGGGCAATTTTTCTCGGGGGGGCCCTATAATTCGATTTTTTTTTTCAAATGCTACCCAAAAAATACCAAACCTTTTAAACCTGTAAAAAAACTAGAGATGAGTTCAGTATACTATCTTCAAATAGCCATGTTTTGTCTTTAAATATTTATCTTCATCTTCAAATAAAAATTGGTAATCAATCACGTGCAAACATTGCGGAAGAGTTAAGAAATTTTTAGAAATAAAACTCTGATTTAAGCTGCAAAATGCAAAATTTAAGTCTATTTTTTTTTATACCCTTATCACCAACAAAAATTCTCTAATTTAAAAAATGACCGGATAGATATTTTAAATGATTTTCATATCATCTTTGGTCGTTAGGTTTGTGTTTATTCGAGAAATATTTACCAAGTGACAATTTGGAAGTATCATGAAGATTTGAAACATAGAAAACAAATTTTTTAAAAAATAAACAAAATAATTAAATCCACATTCCATAGAGATACAGATTTAAGAGTTTAAGAATTCAAAACTTTAAATCACGTTATATTCAAAACCAAAATTAAGTGTCTCAAATCTAAATCACAATTTCGAATCAAGTTTTGAGAAACAAAATATGAATTAAATTTAAAAAAAAAAAACAAAGTTACAATCAGAGCAAAAGCAGAAATTGCACCAAATGTGAATTTCAATTCTATGTCTTTGAAACACAAAAAAATCTTTTCATGAGAATTTTTTGAATATGATTCTCATCAGATAAATTTTTTTTTTATCAAATTATTATTCTAAATGTGACGAAAGTTTAATTCGATGCCCTCAAAGCCGAAGAGGTATTAGTGCAAAAATGATCGGTTGAAAAAAATTGAGAATAAAGATTAAATGTTTAAAACACAGAATCAGTTATGATTGAAAAAATCAGATAAAAAATCCAAATGAGTTTAGTACCTTAAACAAAGATCCTAAATTTTCAAAATTTAGAAAAATTATGAAACTTCAGTAACTGAAGAAACAACACAAGACTTGAAATCCGAATGAATTGAATTTGGAAAAAGATAAGATTAAGATCATAGAAATATTCATATTAAGAAAATCCCTCTATGATACTAGCAACTCAATTATCAGATCGTTTTTATGATAATTTGAGAATGATCATTTGGAAAATGATATACTGAATTCAGGATATTCACTTCAGTAGATGATAAAATTTTTGTTAAATCAGTTGAAAATGTTGCAATACAAATGTCAATTTTAAGACAGAAATTGGAATGGAAATTCAATAAAGAAACCCTGTACTGTCGATTGGTTCAATTTAGGCAACTACAGTTTTTTTTTAGATTTTACTTTCAAAATAGGGAGGGAAAAGGGTTTCGAATTTACAAACCAATGAAAATTTCAATAATAATGATTGAAAGGTGAAAAGTTATTATAATACGCGGTATTAACCCGGATACAGCCCGGGTAAAATTCTGAAATGTTTACCATAAAACGAAATTAGCTGCTATCTAAGTACAGTAAACCATAACTTGGAAACTTAACGTAACAACAAATATTATTGTTGTGCAAGACGTTTGAATGTTATAAAAATGAGATGTCTTTTCTTTATTTTATCTGTTCTGTACAGAATATCGTAACTGATATGTTTCGATAAAAAATGAAAATTTGAGGTGTTTTGCCTCATATTCTTCTTAATTTTCTATCAAATTCGGTTTTGTCCAGAAGATTTTTATATTCTTAGCTCGTAAAATGTGGGAGAGTTCCTTCACCGCTGGGGGCCCCCTTAATTTTTTTAAGACAAAAACTAATCTAGATATTATTTCACGGGGGCACTTTAGTTTTTATATTTCAAGTTTTCATTCAGATTTTCTAGTATTGATTTCTTTTCATGGATTTGTAGTAGTATGATTAAAGAAATGTTAGAACGTTTTACCTCGGGGGGCCCCCCTCAGCCGGGGGGCCCGGGGCAATTGCCCCTTTTGCCCCCCCTTTAATCCGGCCTTGGTATCTGGGCAAATATAGAGTGTCCATTTTCCAGCCATTTTATCGTTCCTGGGAATTGGAAAATCTGATGATAATTTTCCCTGTATTCTCAGGATCCCGAAAAATTGCATACGAAACCTTCTCTACATGCCAGGGTGTGCCACATTAAATTGCATCACAGTAAAAAAATTACCGTGTTTACCGATAATTTTTAAACTGTCAGACTATTAACTTTAAACTATTTATGATCTTTTGGTAATTACATTTAATTTTTGTTGTACAACATATTCGTACAATCGAACATCAGGCCAAACTCTACCCAAAAGATTTTGTACAGCATCTGAATACAGCTTCTTCTATACATAAACCAACTTTTTCGTATTTTTTCCTCAAAAATGACCTTTTTGAGATGCTCACTGAGTTCCTGAGCTATTTTGAAACAGGAATTTCTCTGGCGTAATTTTGCTCTTGTCAACAGTTTCCGAAACGGAAGTTCTAAATAATGAGTGTTGCAAAATAGCACATTCAGATCCTTTTCGTAGCATTTCTTTGTTGGAAAAGTTTGGTTTCAAAATTCCTTGTCGTTTTTCACTTTTGCACTAAGTTTTCGAACGAAAAAATAGTTTTAAGAAAATTTTTTTTTTGTTCTATGCTATAAATTAAGGTTAAACTATCAATTTCGTTCGTGTAAGTTCGTGTTAATACTTTGTAATTTAGCACTTTTTATCAACTTCGGGAATCCACGGGATTTTTAAGCTTTTCCCGGGATTCAGGAATATACTATTTTTTTATTCTGGGGAACTCCTGATCGGGAAAACCCTTGTAGTACACTCTAATAGTATATATGTGTTCTTCTGAAAGGTTCTTCCTTGATAAAACATTTCTAAGTTATTTACAACTCTCTTGATTATTGAAAATACAAAATTCTCAATTGAATAATATTAATAATATAGAGTTCAAACATCATTGAATACCAGTTTCATAAACTCATGATTTTTCCACACTGTTCCAAGACACTTGACGTCGTCGTCGCCCCTCTGACGACAGGATGGGGCAATAAATCGGAAATGTAATTTTTCACCAGACAACAGAAGGTGTCATTTTTTCATTCTTTACATCGAATTGACATAACGTAAGGCTTTATTGTTTCACTTGAAGAAAGAAAAAAAGAGGGACGTCAAATCGGTGGTGTACAGCAAAAACGGTTTCGTTGATAAGGTACTTTAGTGTAGATTGACTATTTTAGATGTTCTGCTTTATGACTTGAGTTCGGTTAATTTGAATGATTTCTGAGAAGAGCATTTAAGAGGAAGATCCAACGGAAATTGGTGTTTTCTTACGAAAGAGGAAACGTTACCCTACTTGAGAGATTCTTTCACCCGATCCGAGACGAGTGATGTTCCATATTTGCCCCCTTGAGCGAAATTTCAGACAAAGCGAGACAAAGCGAAATGGTAACAGCAGACGAAAAAAATGATACATAACATTTTATCTGTCATCCGAGAAAATGGATGCCAAAAAGGAAAAAAAAAACGAAGAAAAAACTTTTCTCTGGTGAAGAAAATATGACACACACCAGGGCGAAGAATCAAAAACTTCCTAACGAGCTATAAAAATATTAAGTACTTTCAATCATGTTTGCGTTTGGCTTACCACTGTCTATATTTGCTGGCAAAGAGTCTTGCAGCCCCAAAAACCGGCTGGGGAAGCTGTGCAAATGAATAACTTCTTTTTCCGTTTCTGGGTGGGGAAGTGAAAAGTTGAGAGGGAAAACATTTTCTTGCAATGCGGGCAATAAATCAAAGTTACTCCCCATTCGATCACACATATTTGTTAACAATTCTGGGAAAACGTGGTTCCATGTTCTATGAATGGCCCCGAGTCTTTGTTCACGCGCTGCTTGTGGATTTTTGGAGGTTCCTGTTTGAATTGAGAGTGAATGTGAGTGAATTCTTTTGGGGGGAATTTTCATTCAAATATCGTGAATGGTCCAATGGACTTATTTGGGATATGATCAATTTGATGTTTGGATGAATATTGGGACTGACAGTTGGGTCACAAACTTCGACAAAACTTAATTAATACCATTGCTTACTTTCATCCATGAGTGACTGCTAGATTTGTTTATTCATTTACCATCTGTGAAAAAAAGAGAAAATGTTGTTAATGTAGATTGGCTTATAATATATCGAAACATTTTGAAATATGCTTCATAACAGAGGAAACGTCAAAGTTAATTGAAAAAATATTTACTAATAGGAGGAAATCGTGCAGATATCCCTTTATTTACTTTTGAGAGCTTTAATATTGAGTTTAAAAAGACAATATTCTGTTTTTTTTTTGTGGAAAAGATTTTTTTTTGTTGTTCATAAGAAAGCAATTTCAAAATTATAAAAAAAACCTACTTTTTTTCTTAGGCTCGCAAACAAACAGATCTCCTGATGAAAACAAAGCCTTTAGCATTTGTGATTTTTTTATTTTCTTTTTTGAAAAAAAATTTTTTATTCAAAAATAGCCTTAGTTTTCATGAGTCAGCCTGTATTGGATGAATATCTGATAACTTTATCAAATGTTAAAGAATGAATAAAAAAAGGAAATGTTAATAGTGGAAGAGACATGGAAATTATGTGATGGTAACATTTCATCTGTTTTTATAGCTAAAACTATTTTTTTTTTCAATAACAATATTAATCCCCTAATGTATGCAAGCACATTGTCCATCGTTTGAAAAAAATAATGATACCACTCATTCTAGCAAAAGTAGAAAAAACTACTTCTTGGCTCACTCTTTTCTATGCATCAGTGAAATATTTTCCTTTTTTTCAGAAAACGGAAATAATTTCGAATACATATTCTTATTAAAAGGAAAAATTTGTTAATTTTAAATTATTTCTTATTGTGGACTTAGCTTTTTTGAGTTACCGACTTCAAATTCTAGATATTTTTATTCATATTCCTGATAAAAACAACTAAAGTTTTTTTTTAAAACAACTGTCTTTTAAAACCAAAAGTACAAGAATTGATGTTAGGTTAAAATTGTCAGAATTTTTTTTTTTCGGGCCGGACTAATCCGGGCAATTTTTTCTTAAAACCCGGCAAAATCCGGGCATTAGATTTTAAAATTGACAACCGAAATTCGGGCAATATCCGGAAAAATTTTGTCAAAACCCAAAAATTTTTCAACAAATATCAATCAAAAAATAATTAGAAAAAAGTTTTTTTCATCAAATTACATCGACAGATTTTATATCGTATTAGAGGTTTCCAAAGAACCCTTCAATATTTTTTATAAATCTGGCTCAAAACATTCGTTTTGGAGGCATAAATTATCATTTTAACAACACAATTTGTTTTTTTGTTTTATTGGCCAAATAAAGTAAAAAAAATGCTGGCAACATCCGAGCATTTTCCAATGAAATCCGGGCAACCGGGCCGGGCCGTACTGTTCCCAAATTTTGTATGAAATATCCGGGCCAACCCGGATAAAACCGGGCAATCTGGCAACCTTATGTTAAGTCGTTATATTCGAAACTTAGGAAATTTAAAATGGGCTTCTCAAAACCAAAAATCCAAACTTAGATATGGAATTTGCATATCATCAAGAGTTCAAATCAGTTTGAAAATTTCGATTCAAAACTCAAAATATATTTGCTGCCTTCGTAGCCGTAGAAACGAGACTTTGGGGGCTAAACCCCCCTCCTATGAGGGTCCAGGAAAAGCAAACGAAGTGTTCTTCGTTACACTCAAATTTTTGAATTCTTAATCAAATTTTGACGATTGAGTAAGGTATCAAGATTAGCAGTCTGTATCCAGAACTGACGCGAAAACCTTGAAAACTTATCCCAGGTTCAGAATTCTATTACAGATTCCAAAACTTTTTCACTTGATGTAAGAAATTGGGCTTGTGATATAGCTCAATTGGCAAGTCAGTTGCTTCCTGAGCCAATGTCCTTAAGGGGGGAGTAGGGTCTAACACTTTCAAAAAATCGATTTTTTTATTTTTTTATTTTCTTATTGTAAAACATTTCAAGAATGTTGTATCAAATTTTCAAGTCAATCGAAGCAAAACTGTAGAAATTATAGGCCTTTATCTCCTTTTATCTAATACTGCAAGAATTTGGCAGCAGAAACTCCAAACGCGTTTTTCTCGAAAGCACATTTTTAAAGTCTGTGGACATCTTCATTTGAAAACTACTTCACCGTTTCTTTTCAAATTTGGATCATATTTTCTACATATAAAATACCAAACCCCATCGATTTTTTTTTCTTTGGGGAGATTTTTTAGATAAAAAATGGCGGATTTTTTCGTGAAAAATCGTAGTTTTTACTTTAAACAGCCACAAAAATTTCATAATTTTTTTTAAGTTAAATATAATCGTTGGGGTCCAGAAAAACATATATTAAAAATATTTTGCTCTGGTTTTGTGACTTCAGATGATTCTGTGCTGAGATACAGTGTTCACCGCAAATCCTGTTTTCTAAAAGGCATCCTCGAAAGTGCTCCGTCACCTGCTCATTTTTCAATATTTTTCTACGAAAAAATTACTAAATGTTCTTTTAACAATTTTTTGTATAATGCAAAAAATTTGAATATATAAGTTTGAACGACAGCTCTAAAAAAATTCGTGAAAATGGTGTTTTTTCACCCGTTAAACCCTACTCCCCCCTTAAGTTCGAGCCTAAGAGTAAACATTGATCATAGTTGTACCTGATAAGATTTTCAATGACTATTCGCCAACTGCATCGTTGATATAAGTCGCGAATGGCATGAAGATGTTAAAACGACTTTACTCGAAACTTAAAAAAATTAAAGAAATCGATTTCTGAATACTACTTATATTTTAAAACTTGAGTCCTAGTATTTTTTCACTAGTATACCCAGTGAAATTGGGCAAAGAGTCAATCTTGCCTAGTCAGTTATTTTTTCAACATTTTCCAAATAAAAAAATTTTTCATTTTCTCTAAGTTTTCTGTCAATCAAACCTTTCCTGATGGACTCGATGGACCTTGAAAAAATAATATCTGAATACTAAATTTCAAATAAGATTAATCTTATTTCAGGGTTCTGGTTCTCTAAATTTGATGAAAATCTCGATAACCCAGGGAGGATGCTAGCAAGTAGCAAATGAAATACTAGTATTCGGGTTTTCAGATAGTGTGGCTGAAATCGAAGAAATCATCGACTTCTTTGAAATCATAGTTTCATTCAGTTAAGAGGTTCTTCAAACCATCTTTTTGAATATAAATGAAAATTTCAATTGTATTCCTGTTGTCATATTTTGTATTACGTTAAGGACTCTTAATTTTCGGTTTACATCATCATCAGAAAAAAAGGGAAAGATCTTTTCAAAATTCAATTAATATAATTTTGCATATTATCCAAAATTTTATTCCATCATTTTCTAAATTCATATGCATAAAAATAATTATTTTCCAAATACGAAAAAAACACAATGTTAAGGCTATTATCATAAAGAATTTGGGCAGTTACAAACGATTTTTTTTAAACTATTCGTCTGATCGAACAATGTGAGCATTCTAGTGAATCTCTTTATATTTCTCATCTATGTATTTGTGCCAAAAAATATAATAAATCGTATTTGACAATGATTACAGTGCAAACGTATTTTTACAATGTCCTTATGAAGTAAATTTCTCAAAACCACTTAAACTTAGACATCTTAAAAAAGGCAAAGTATTTTTTTCATTATCAACACAACTTTGCATGGCCGTAGGAACGGGGGGGGGGGGGTTTGGGGGTTAAACCCCCCCCCCCCATGAGGATCCAAAACGGCAAGCGAGGTATTCTACTCAACACACAAAATTTTAAATTCAGAACCAAATTATGATAATAGAGTAAGGCCAATCAAAAGAAATAATCTAGACTAAAAACTTATGCCAAAACCTCAAAAACTCATCTCAAGTCCAAAATTCTGCTACACTTTTTCAAATTTTTCTCACTTGTTCATCGAAATTCAGGTCTGAATATTAAATTTTGAATTAAATTAAACCCATTTTGAAGGTTCTGATTCCATAACTTCCAAAACCAAAATTGTATTCCTTTTCTCGTATTTCCGACTCTGTATCAAGTTCAGAGATTCTTGATATTCAGTTAGAATGATCATAAGAAATTAGATTTTAAAAGCTTCTTCAAAATCTTTATTCAGATTTGGTGAATTTCATAACAAATTTGAATCATAATTTTCGAGATCATCGAGATCGAGTTCTCAAACCTAATTCTTATACAAAATTCTAAAATTCAAAGCTTCGAAATGACAATCCAAAATTGAAAAGCCAAATTCAGATCTTTGTAAATTCATATTTTAATTCAAATTCACAATACAGATTAACAAAAAATTATTTGAACAGTGAATTAAGATTAAATCTGAACTACAGAATTTAATTAATAGATTCATGAATAAGGGCTCTAAAATTTGGATCATAAAATTCTGATCTGGAATAAAATTCGGAAATCGTAATCTTTGTACATTTCAGAAATCGTAATTTTAGTACATTTCAGAAATCGTTTGGAAATTTGGCTACAGATTTAAAGCGTAATTTTTTAATTCAGATTCAGAATACAGATTCAAAATTGAAAAAAGATCAGGCTTGTTGAGGAATTCAAGAGATCACGATTTTAATACATTGCGGACCAAATACAAGATATCTCGTTTTTTCGCTTGCCAACAGTGTGCTATACTTCGAAGTATTTATAACTCAAATGGACTGAATTTAAGTGTTAAACTTTATTCAACAAAATTGAACACAATATTTGCGGCAACATAAAAAAGCTAAATTTGTAAAAATTTTTCCAGAAGTTTCTGAGATATAGAATGCCAAATTTCGGTGTTTCTCGTCATATATTTTTTCGGTCCTTTATGTGTTAAGATTTCTTGTCAATTCAATTACCAGATTTCAATTTTTTAAACAAAATTAGTTTGTGTACACAATTCAGCTGAAAATCACAAATAAAAAGTAGAATTCGAGTCTTCTTCATCTAAAAAATCTGCACAAAATTCTATATTTTCTCAATGTATTGTTTAGCAAGCGAACAAGCGAAAAACAAGAGATATTTCGAATTTGGTCCGCAATGTGTTAATATTACTGTTTTTTCAAAGCCAAATTTTATATTAAAACCATTCATTTGGTTCAAGTTTGCATCAAGGATGCCGGAAAAAATTCTGTGTTTTTGAGAAAAAAAAACTGACTTTCTGTGATTTTACCCAAAAATTCTGTGATGGTTTTCTGTGATGCTATTTCCTTTAATTTCATTGGAAGTTCATGATATTTAAATGAGGTCTTTTCATCATTTTAGTTAGGATTCAATTGACATTACCAACTTTATCATGCTTTTCAAATTGAAAGGAAGAAATCTAAATTTTATATCGGCCAAAAAATTCTTATTTTTGAAATCCATTCAAAATTCAAAAATTCTGTGAAATCTGTGAATACTTCAAAATTCTGTGTTCTGTGACACAGATTCTGTGACGAAAATTTGCTCAAAATTCTGTGAAATTACAGATTTTTCTGTGATTTCAGCAACCTTGGTTTGTATCGAGAAATTTGCTCCGAAAATCGGATAATTTTTAATTGTACTTTTTTTCCATTAAAGATTTAAATTTATTGAATTGGCAAAATAGTTTGAAAGATAAGGTTTGTTTGATTAGAGTCAAGAATAAGTTTTTTTTTTTAAGAAATGGAAGACTCACCTAGAAAAAGCTTATTTTATAACCAAATCAGCTAAGTTTGATCTACCAAGCTCTTAAAAAAATTCAAAGATTTTAGCCATCGATGACAACGAATTTAGCTTACCTTTTGGGTTAGGGACCAATTTTCTAAAGTTACGATTTAATTACGAAAAATTTTAATGTTTAAGTACTTTAAAATTTATATTCATATAGTTACAAACAGCATTTGTTTTAAATTTTTTGTACTCTTGCATTGTTGGTCAAAACATCATAGGTGAAAAATCAGTCACCAAACCCCCCCCCCCCATGAGTCGGTTGTTCCAACGGCCCTGCAACTTTGTAAAAATTTTGCATATTTGAATCCATCCTAAGTTTTTGTTTCATATTCAGATCCGATGTGCTGGAACTTAATTTTTTTTTGCACGATTCAAAGCTGCTAAATGGTGGTCCACAAATTATAACACAGAACTAGATTCATCATTCAAGATTCCCATTGAAACCAAAACGTGAAATATTAAACCCTTGGCTTATATTAAATTTTTGATCTGAATCATATTTTTTTAAAATTTAAGAATTCGTTTTGAAAAAGACCGAAACCTAAAATTTCATAGTTATTTATCTTGATATTATCAACTTAATTTTGAGCATAATCTGAAATTTGAATTTCAATGTTGCATCTCAATTCATATATTGGGGTCAGAATTCAAATAAACAATTTATATTCAAAATTCAGATTGTTTTCTTCGTATTAGAATATTTTAATGAATTTTCAATACCCTGATTCCGAAAATTCCTCTGAAGTTTGAAAAAAATACTAAATTGGCCCTGATTTACAATATTGTATCTGAATAATCAAATTTTTTTCTTAGAATCCAAATTTTGGATTTTGTTTTTTAAATTGCTTAATTTTTTTTATTGTGGATTGTGTGATTTAAAAAAAAAATCTATTCATATTTTTGTTTATTAACATGTTTTTCAACAAGACTTTTAAATCTGAGTGTTATTTCTGTAAGAATGAACATCTTGACATTAATTGAAAATGTATAGTTTAATGGGTGGATTTAATAAGTAATTCACGTTACAAACGTTATTCTAAAGTAAGAAAAACATACTTTAATATTCATATAATTTTTTTGAATTTTTTATTTGAAATAAATATGAGCAATGATTATTCTGTTTGTTGTTTTAACAGAGTTTGAATTCGATTAACTTTTTTTTTCAATTGTCAATTTGTGTATTATTCATGATTTTTCTGTTGTAATCGACGAAAAAATTTAAGCAATATTTGACTGTGTTACCATACTCTGTATCGATTCGAAATGAAATACCGGGTTTTTCCCAAATATTTGGGAAAAGAACCGGGGAAAGCCCCCCTCTCTCTCTCTCTCTCTCTCTCTCTCTCTCTCCTCTCTCTCTCTCTCTCTCTCTCTCTCTCTCTCTCTCTCTCTCTCTCT
>NC_073692.1:164452400-164572087 GCF_029784155.1 Uranotaenia lowii | reverse complement strand
TATCGATGATTGGAATCGTATTAAAGGAGGCTTCAAAATGTTGGTCTATTTTTAGATCATCGATGACGTTTTCTACGATTTAAAAGATTTAAGTTATAGAAATATACGATTAATGCTTTTGAAGCAAATCCCCTTGAGTTTATATATTCAAGATAGCGTCGAGGAACCATCATGAGCTGCAGATCGTATGGCCAGCGGATCAAGTCCAGGTACTAACAGTAACTTCATGAACGTTTAAAAAAATCAGCAATCAGGCAAGAATGAAAAGTAGTTGCAAACAAAAAATTAGTGCCTCTTAAAAATACAGATGCCGTCAGACCTGGTCGAATTTCTACCATTCAATAAATTCAATGTAACAGAAGAATCAATTTCAGATTTGGAACGCTCTCCATAGGAAAAACGTTACAATTAAGGCTGCTATTTTATAAATAGCTGGCATCAAAAGAGTTGGTACAGTAAGCAAGAGGAGTATAATTTAAACGGTACACACAAGAAACTATTGAGTTAGGAAGGCGTTGTCACAAAAATACTAACATTATTTGAAAAACACCCCCACCCTCCTTGTTTTTGCATAACACAGCATAAAAAATTGCCAAACCCCCTCTTCTCTCTAAGTGCGTTATGTAATATTTGAACGCTCCCTATGATGTGTGAACCATTTTAAATTGATCGATTTTGAGTAAAAATCGATCATTGTGAACTGATGGACAAACATACTTACAGGAAACTGATTATGAATCTATTTATTATTCTTCATTCAATCAAGAATTTAGATTGGGCCTAGATATTATCGATTTCACGATAGTTTTAAGAAAGTTTCAAAAAAAAAAAAACAAATTCAACATGATTCATAAATTTAAATAGATAATATAACAGTTATTTCTGATACCAAATTTCTTAAAAATTCCATCACATTTGCCTTTATTTGAAAAATTTTGAAAAATAATAAAAGGAAAATTTCTAAAATTTTTTCTCAGAAATCAAAACTACTCGTGATCTTCGGTTAATCATTGAATTTAAACTTTTAATTTTCGAATTTTTGTAATCGTCACCGAAAAAGTTCACACATTAATTAAATGAATTTTTACCCATTTTAGAAAGTTATTTTAAAAATAAGAGCTATTCAAAAAAAAAATGGTATGTTTGGGATCAGCGCCTCCAAATCAGTCTTAATCAGCTCTTAAACTCAATGCACCTTGAAAATTTTTAATTTCGATGCCTTGTGATCAATCTGACCTTAATTTCAGTCCATTAAAAACTCATGCAAATATTATACATGATCAAATGGATTCTTAAGAGGTCGCGAATAAAACACAACTTATTTCTTAAATAAGAAAGTTCAACGTCGCACAACTCACTTTATCCATGATTGATATCAAAGCTTTTGCTCTGCTCGAACATCGTCGTCGATGGCTCGGTCGGAATATAATTACAACGGCCAACGCCTCTCGGTAGCATTTTGCTAATTAAGCGAATTTCCGCCTCGGCCGGAAATGGGCTGATACAACATTAAGCCGCAATAAATCAGAAATAAATGAGTCTGCACCCGGGTCGTAAAGTAGCTGGAAGAGAATTGATTTCCTGGGACGCTTAAATGCTGGTGGATTTGTTCTTCTCTGTTGAATTAAACTCGTTCATTCCTTTGAAGTTAAATAATTATGCTTCTGTATGGGAACACAATTTTGTTGGCTGGAGGTGCTCGTTGAGCTTGAATAATCCTGTTTGTGGAAGCAGTCATTTTTGAAAAATTTTCGTCGAACAGGAAAGCATTTTGACCAATCTTTAGCCAATATACTTTTTATTGAAAATCGATTTAGTTTCACACTGTCAGCTGCCACTCATACATGTGTACAGGACAAGTGAGTGCGCCGAGTGAGAATAATATTTCAATTTGATTAATATATAATTCGGAATTGATATGCATTCGTGTGTGCAACTCATGACGAGCTCGCCACAGCAGAAGCACACTTCCAAAACCAAAAGCATCCCGGAAACGTCTTGGGTGGCTTGAAGCTTACGTACTTTCGCACTTCTATACCTCCGGAAGTGCTGCATATTTTTGACGCTTGATGCTCCCACTAGCTGGCTCGAAGTTCGGGTGGATGAGGCAGCCAAACCAATATCCAGACAAAGATTTCCGGTAGAGACAATTCGGTAACCTACTGCTCACCCAACTAAGGGGGTTGAAGAGGGTTCAACAGTTTTGTGCAGCAGACACTACTGAAGCTGGCTGGAGCATATGTATGCAAGCATGCATGCATTCATTCATTCTCATGCCCGGAAACATCATCTCCATGAGAAATTCGAACCCATCAACAGCATGCTGGAACCACATTTCAAGTGTCAGTGGGATGAATTTGGGTTTTTATCTGCTACATGCTATTTTTAGGCCGAGTTGCTGGTTTAAAATTCGTGGATTATTGAAAGTTAGATTGATAAGATTTGAATTTTATTTTTTCAATAATTTGTCGCTTGTAAATGAATTAACATGTCGCTATTTCAATAAAACTACATTTGATACATAAATTTATAACAAAAGTCATTGTTTCCAAAATTGAAATTAAACTGACTTTGAAAAATTGTATCTTCGTTAATAACCGTATTTATCCCTCATCCGTCCCTGAAATTTTCAACCGGTAGAGTTCCTGGAGTGTCAATTTGACACTCCTGAATAAAACCGCAAAATCTCACTTTTTTCTCAACTGGTATTTACATAATTTATAGTTTTGGAAACCTCGAAACGTAAATAAAAAATGTGTATAGACAATATTCAGCAACCACACTTCAGTTTTCCGTTATTCAAAGTCTAAGAAAAAAAAAATCCGAAAAACATACTTTAAAAAAAAAGCTGTAGTTCAGCGACGGAATGCTAAAAAAATCACTTCAGTGTCTAAGAAAACTGAAGTATGATGAATGACAAAAAGACAAAAATGACAAAAATGACAAAAATGACAAAAATGACAAAAATGACAAAAATGACAAAAATGACAAAAATGACAAAAATGACAAAAATGACAAAAATGACAAAAATGACAAAAATGACAAAAATGACAAAAATGACAAAAATGACAAAAATGACAAAAATGACAAAAATGACAAAAATGACAAAAATGACAAAAATGACAAAAATGACAAAAATGACAAAAATGACAAAAATGACAAAAATGACAAAAATGACAAAAATGACAAAAATGACAAAAATGACAAAAATGACAAAAATGACAAAAATGACAAAAATGACAAAAATGACAAAAATGACAAAAATGACAAAAATGACAAAAATGACAAAAATGACAAAAATGACAAAAATGACAAAAATGACAAAAATGACAAAAATGACAAAAATGACAAAAATGACAAAAATGACAAAAATGACAAAAATGACAAAAATGACAAAAATGACAAAAATGACAAAAATGACAAAAATGACAAAAATGACAAAAATGACAAAAATGACAAAAATGACAAAAATGACAAAAATGACAAAAATGACAAAAATGACAAAAATGACAAAAATGACAAAAATGACAAAAATGACAAAAATGACAAAAATGACAAAAATGACAAAAATGACAAAAATGACAAAAACGACAAAAATGACAAAAATGACAAAAATGACAAAAATGACAAAAATGACAAAAATGACAAAAATGACAAAAATGACAAAAATGACAAAAATGACAAAAATGACAAAAATGACAAAAATGACAAAAATGACAAAAATGACAAAAATGACAAAAATGACAAAAATGACAAAAATGACAAAAATGACAAAAATGACAAAAATGACAAAAATGACAAAAATGACAAAAATGACAAAAATGACAAAAAGGACAAAAATCACAAAAATGACAAAAAGACTTAAATGACAAGAATACCAGAAATTACAAAATGACAAAATTGACAAACATGACAAACATGACAAAAATGACAAAAATGACAAAAATGACAAAAATGACAAAAATGACAAAAATGACAAAAATGACAAAAATGACAAAAACAAAAAATGGCAAAGATAATAAAAATGAAGAAAAAACAAAAATGATAAAAATAACAAAAATGACAAAAATTGCAAAATAAACAGAAAAATACCAACAGAAAATCATAAAAATCAAAAATGACAAAAATGACAAAATGTGATAAATATTAAAAAAAAAAAAAACAAAAATTTCAATAATGATAAAAATAACAAAAATTACAACAATTATAAAAATTAAAAAAATTCAAAATTAAAAAAAATTACAACAATTACAAAAATAACAGAAATTAAAAAAAAATACAAAAAGTACAAAAATTACTTAAATTACAAAACTTACAAAAATTTCAAAAATTGTAAAAATAACAAAAGTGATAAAAATGACAAAAATAACAAATATTACAAAAATTACAAAAATTACAAAAATTACAAAAATTACAAAAATTACAAAAATTACAAAAATTACAAAAATTACAAAAATTACAAAAATTACAAAAATTACAAAAATTACAAAAATTACAAAAATTACAAAAATTACAAAAATTACAAAAATTACAAAAATTACAAAAATTACAAAAATTACAAAAATTACAAAAATTACAAAAATTACAAAAATTACAAAAATTACAAAAATTACAAAAATTACAAAAATTACAAAAATTACAAAAATTACAAAAATTACAAAAATTACAAAAATTACAAAAATTACAAAAATAACAAAAATTACAAAAATTTAAAAATTACAAAAATAACAAAAATTACAAAAATTACAAAAATAACAAAAATTACAAAAATGACAAAAATTACAAAAATAACAAAAATAACAAAAATTACAAAAATTACAAAAATTACAAAAATTACAAAAATTACAAAAATTACAAAAATTACAAAAATTCCAAAAATTACAAAAATTACAAAAATGACAAAAATGACAAAAATTACAAAAATTACAAAAATTACAAAAATAACAAAAATTACAAATAATACCAAAAATTACAAAAATAACAAAAATTACAAAAATAACAAAAATTACAAAAATTACAAAAAATACAAAAATTACAAAAATTACAAAAATTACAAAAATTACAAAAATGACAAAAATTACAAAAATTACAAAAATTACAAAAAATACCAAAAATTACAAAAGTTACAAAAATAACAAAAATTTCAAAAATTATAAAAATTACGAAAATTACAAAATATTACAAAAATAACAAAAGTAACAAAAAAAACAAAAAAAACAAAGAAAAAAAAATAACAAAAATTAAAAAATTACAAAAATTACAAAAATAACAAAAATTACAATTATTACAAAAATTTCAAAAATTTCAAAAATTACAAAAATTACAAAAATTACAAAAATTACAAAAATTACAAAAATTACAAAAATTACAAAAATTACAAAAATTACAAAAATTACAAAAATTACAAAAATTACAAAAATTACAAAAATTACAAAAATTACAAAAATTACAAAAATTACAAAAATTACAAAAATTACAAAAATTACAAAAATTACAAAAATTACAAAAATTACAAAAATTACAAAAATTACAAAAATTACAAAAATTACAAAAATTTCAAAAATTACAAAGATTACAAAAATTACAAAAATTACAAAAATTACAAAAATTACAAAAATTACAAAAATTACAAAAATTACAAAAATTACAAAAATTACAAAAATTACAAAAATTACAAAAATAACAAAAATAACAAAAATTACAAAAATTACAAAAATTACAAAAATTACAAAAATTACAAAAATTACAAAAATTACAAAAATTACAAAAATTACAAAAATTACAAAAATTACAAAAATTACAAAAATAACAAAAATGACAAAAATTTCAAAAATTTCAAAAATTACAAAAATTACAAAAATTACAAAAATTACAAAAATTACAAAAATTACAAAAATTACAAAAATTACAAAAATTACAAAAATTACAAAAATTACAAAAATTATAAAAATTACAAAAATTACAAAAATTACAAAAATTACAAAAATTACAAAAATTACAAAAATGACAAAAATTTCAAAAATAAAAAAAATTACAAAAATTACAAAAGTTACAAATATTACAAAATAATTATTCACTTTTGTCTTTCATTTCCATTATGTTGATTTTGTCAGTTTTATTAAATTTGTCAGTTTCGTTGATATTGTAAATTTTTCAGTGTTGGCAAATTTGTGAAATCTGTTAATGTTGTCAATTTTTTTTTTATGTTAATTAGTTAAAATATTGTCAATTTAGTCAATTTAGTTTTTTTTATCTTGATTATAAAATTTTCTTATTTTGTCAAATTTGCAAATTTAGTCAAGTTTTGTTTTTTCGTTTTAAACTTTCACAAAAATGACAAAAATGACGAAAATGACAAAAATGACAAAAATGACAAAAATGACAAAAATGACAAAAATGACAAAAATGACAAAAATGACAAAAATGACAAAAATGACAAAAATAACTCAAATGACAAAAATGACAAGAATGCCAAAAATGACAAAAATGACGAAAATGACAAGAATGCCAAAAATGACAAAAAGAAAAAAAAAGGCAAAGATGACAAAAATGAAAAAAAAAACAAAAATGTTATAAAAGATAAAAATATTAAAAAAGACAAAAATGACAAAAATTGCAAAATAAACAGAAATTATTAGAATCACTAAAATCACAAAAAAAAAACATACAGAAAATCATCAAAATCTAAAATGACAAAAAAAACAAAAATTAAAAAAATAACAAAAATAACAAAAATAACAAACATTACCAAAAAGACAAAAATAACTTAAATTACAAAAATTACAAAACTTTTAAAAATTACCAAAATTACGAAAATTACAAAAATAACAAAAACAAGAAAAATTACCAAAGTAATAAAAATTACAAAAATTGCAATGATTACAAAAATTACAAAAGTTACAAATATTACAAAATAATTATTCACTTTTGTCTTTCATTTCCATTATGTTGATTTTGTCAGTTTTATTAAATTTGTCAGTTTCGTTGATATTGTAAATTTTTCAGTGTTGTCAAATTTGTGAAATCTGTTAATGTTGTCAATTTTTTTTTATGTTAATTAGTTAAAATATTGTCAATTTAGTCAATTTAGTTTTTTTTATCTTGATTATAAAATTTTCTTATTTTGTCAAATTTGCAAATTTAGTCAAGTTTTGTTTTTTCGTTTTAAACTTTCACAAAAATGACAAAAATGACAAAAATGACAAAAATGACAAAAATGACAAAAATGACAAAAATGACAAAAATGACAAAAATGACAAAAATGACAAAAATGACAAAAATGACAAAAATGACAAAAATGACAAAAATGACAAAAATAACTCAAATGACAAAAATGACAAGAATGCCAAAAATGACAAAAATGACGAAAATGACAAGAATGCCAAAAATGACAAAAAGAAAAAAAAAGGCAAAGATGACAAAAATGAAAAAAAAAAACAAAAATGTTACAAAAGATAAAAATTTTAAAAAAGACAAAAATGACAAAAATTGCAAAATAAACAGAATTTATAAGAATCACTAAAATCACAAAAAAAACATACAGAAAATCATCAAAATCTAAAATGACAAAAAAAACAAAAATTAAAAAAATAACAAAAATAACAAAAATAACAAACATTACCAAAAAGACAAAAATAACTTAAATTACAAAAATTACAAAACTTTTAAAAATTACCAAAATTACGAAAATTACAAAAATAACAAAAATAAGAAAAATTACCAAAGTAATAAAAATTACAAAAATTGCAATGATTACAAAAATTACAAAAGTTACAAATATTACAAAATAATTATTCACTTTTGTCTTTCATTTCCATTATGTTGATTTTGTCAGTTTTATTAAATTTGTCAGTTTCGTTGATATTGTAAATTTTTCAGTGTTGTCAAATTTGTGAAATCTGTTAATGTTGTCAATTTTTTTTTTATGTTAATTAGTTAAAATATTGTCAATTTAGTCAATTTTGTTTTTTTTATCTTGATTATAAAATTTTCTTATTTTGTCAAATTTGCAAATTTAGTCAAGTTTTGTTTTTTCGTTTTAAACTTTCACAAAAATGACAAAAATGACGAAAATGACAAAAATGACAAAAATGACAAAAATGACAAAAATGACAAAAATGACAAAAATGACAAAAATGACAAAAATGACAAAAATGACAAAAATGACAAAAATGACAAAAATAACTCAAATGACAAAAATGACAAGAATGCCAAAAATGACAAAAATGACGAAAATGACAAGAATGCCAAAAATGACAAAAAGAAAAAAAAGGCAAAGATGACAAAAATGAAAAAAAAAACAAAAATGTTATAAAAGATAAAAATATTAAAAAAGACAAAAATGACAAAAATTGCAAAATAAACAGAAATTATAAGAATCACTAAAATCACAAAAAAAAACATACAGAAAATCATCAAAATCTAAAATGACAAAAAAAAAACAAAAATTAAAAAAATAACAAAAATAACAAACATTACCAAAAAGACAAAAATAACTTAAATTACAAAAATTACAAAACTTTTAAAAATTACCAAAATTACGAAAATTACAAAAATAACAAAAATAAGAAAAATTACCAAAGTAATAAAAATTACAAAAATTACAATGATTACCAAAATAACAAAAATTACAAAAATGACAAAAATTACAAAAATTACAAAAATTACAAAAAAAAAAACAAAAATTGCAAAAATTGAAAAAGTTACAAAAATTACAAAAATTACAAAAATAACAAAAATTACAAAATTACACAAATTACAAAAATTACAAAAATTAAAAATTACATCAATTACAAAAATAACAAAAATTAAAAAAAATGATAAAAATTACAAAAATTACAAAAATAAGAAAAATAACAAAAATTACAAAAATTACAAAAATTACGAAAATTACAAAATTGACAAAAATTTCAAAAATAAAAAAAAATACAAAAATTACAAAAATTACAAAAGTTACAAAAATTACAAAATACTTATTCACTTTTGTCATTCATATCAAATATGTTGATTTTGTCAGTTTTATCAAATTGTCAGTTTCATTGATATTGTAAATTTTTCAGTGTTGTCAAATTGGTCAAATCTGTTAATGTTGTCAGTTTTTTGTTTTGTAAATTAGTTAAAATATTGTCAATTTCGTCAATTTTGTTTTTTTTTATCTTGATTATAAAATTTTCTTATTTTATCAAATTTGCAAATTTAGTCAATTTTTGTTGTTTCGTTTTAAATTTTCTCAGATTGGTCCATTTGAATAAAAAATCATGCAATTCACAAAAGTGATAAAATTTAAATATACATTTTAAATTGACAAAATAGTCAAAAATAAAAACAATTAAATTAAAAATTAAAAAATTGAAAACTGAACTAAATTGTCAAAAATGGCAAAACGTCAAATTTGAAATTATTCTTAAAAATAATTTCATAATTAAATCAAAATTTTTAAAATCAAGTGTAACTTCGACCAATTATTTAACTCTTCGTTTCTGCATCGTATTTTTCTCCAGCGATTGTAATTTTTCCCGATTTTGTTTTTAATATTCTCGTTTTCTTCACTTCAAAGGTCAATTTGGACAAACGTTCAATTTTTTGGAACACATTTTTGGGCATCTTGTTTTTATTGTATTCTTTATTTTAATTTTGAAAATACCATATGCTTAAACTCCAAAACGAGTTCTTTGGGATTATACTGATTTAAAAAAATATCATACAAACTGGATCATTTATGATATTCCAGGATTCAGTTATTTAGAAATCTCAAAAAAAAGTTATTGATATAATAATACAATTTTTAATATTTATATTTTAAATTAATTTCGAATTTACTGCATGAGGAGTTCTCTAATCATAATTTGATGATTCAAAACTAAGAAAGCTATCATTTGTTTATGATTTTGTATGATATTAAGCCACATAAAATTACCAGACTGTAAGAAAGAATACAATCCACTGTGAAGTATATTAAATTGGGTTTTTATATGTTCGCCTCAGTCATGATATTTCATCGGTACGTCTTTGCATACATTTAAGCACCAGTTTAAAAAAAAATCAATAATGTTACTCTTTAAGATTTGCTCCACTCGCACAATTTATCTTTATAATAAACTGGGCTTTCAAAACGGCATCCCTGCCCATTCGTTTTTTTGTGAATTTTGCTTAGGTTAGAAATCACACGAACAAGCGGGGGTTATCCTTTTGGAATGTAAAACAGCACTAGACATAAGATGCACCACCAGTTCCCATCTAGTTTGGGAGAAAACCGGAAGACATGTGCTTGGAAGTTGATGGTAAATTTGAGAGATTGAATGTATTTTTGATTATGGAAGCTTCTGTGGGTCTGTGGCTTCTATCGTTATTGATTTCGGTTAGTTTTTTGCTCTTTGTTCTCTTTGTAAGGTGGGGTAAAATTTTTCGTTATAATTGGATCTTTG
The DNA here is from genome assembly GCF_029784155.1 of Uranotaenia lowii. Lineage (NCBI taxonomy): Eukaryota > Metazoa > Arthropoda > Insecta > Diptera > Culicidae > Uranotaenia > Uranotaenia lowii. The sequence continues at coordinate 164,561,663 of NC_073692.1, read as the reverse complement.
AGGTGATGAAAGGATATAGTTCTCCCACACTGGAGTAAAGCGATTTTGGTTATTCCTAGACACTTACGTTGTAATTCTTCTTGGCCAGCAAAACCACAAAAGTACCGGAAAGAGGGCAGATGCATCTGGTGATATTTTCCATCAGGTTCTCGGTGATACACAAGTCGGTTCTCCAGGTCGGTTCGAATGTGGCCTTTGCATCGTAGCTGGAAGTATATTCAGAGAGTTCATTACTGAGGAATATAATCTAAACTTTTATTTGTTCTAGACTATTTTGCAAGAGTTTAATAGAATGTAATTTGTTTATGCAAGAATAAAACGCCTGAACTTATACTATAAAGTTGGTGCAGGATATTTTTCACAGTTGAAGCCCGATTTACAGATTTACAGTGAAAATGAACGTGAAATAATTTTATTTTATTAAAAATTAAAAAACACGACACAACTAGCATGTGTAGAACATGGAAGCACCAATGGGTATTGATTGAAAGTTGAAATCGAAACCAGACAGCCTTCTAGAACTGTTTTTTTTCGATTTCTCCGGTTTTCACCGCGGAAGTTTCATCATGGTGGGGGAATCGAAATAAATCGAGTTCGATCGGGTTTAAAGGAACGAATCCGGCTGGTATATCATCTTTCAATCATTGCACAGGTTTGACGAAAAGCTTAGCGCGACAAATAGATTCGCTCTCAAAAAACGTTTTCTGGTTTTGTGATGACTGCGCTGCCCTTATGTCTAATGCCAGTTTCCGTCCAATGGTCTTTAATGCCCCAACCGAAACAAATCCACTAGTGCAGCTCACGAATGCAATTACCGAATTGCGCACCGATATTCAGCAGCTTGCCCCGAAACCAGTACGCACCCCTTTATGGAACAAATCAACACCCACGTCGGAGCTCAGGCGCCCATTGAAGCGCGTTCGAGTTCCCGATGCTGTTACGGCTGAACCTTGCCAACTTGGTTCAAAGCAAGCATCAGGGAATATTGCCTCCATTCCTTTGTGCGACGATGAAAATCCAAAGCTTTTTTGGCTTTACTTGTCGCGAATCAAACCGGATGTATCTGAAGACGCTGTCAAGTCGATGGTTGCTGCTAACATTGGTGTGGAAGATGTAAACGTGGTTAAATTAGTCCCCAGAGGGAGCGACACCACATCTTTCCGATTCATTTCCTTTAAAGTTGGCATCTCACCGGACTTAAAAAAAGAAGGCATTGGATCCAGAATCTTGGCCGAAAGGTTTACTCTTCCGAGAGTTTATCGACAACGGCTCTCGTCTGTTTCGTTGAATGTAATAATGATCATCAATATCGACAATCTTTCGGACCTACTACCTATCACCACTGGACATCGGGACGCACCACTCATGCCATTTTGGAAGCTATCTTCCCTGACCACCAACGATCGCATGTTCCTGCCTCAAGTCGTCCCTTTTTACGATCAGGTGGTCCAGGGGGAGGCTTCCAAATGCCATGTTACGGCAAGTATTTGTCCCATTTGTACACTTCGTCAAGTCACACAACCATACTTTCTAGTTCCATCACGAACCCGTCGGATCAGTTGCTTTCTCATCGTTCACACTACAAAGCTGAAAACTCGTCGATTGGATATCCGGGGCGCATCGAAATTAGCACATTGGAGGCCCCCGAGCCCTTCGTCACAGTCGCGCAGTTTCCAGCCAGCGTCATCAGTCGCTCCGGCCCTGTGTTCGAATTAGGCAAAGGGGCTCTCCAGCCTGTGCAGTCAGGCAAGTACTCTTCATTTCCTTTTGATTCGTCCAGTGACTGCCCTACACCTTGCAGCTTTCGTCTGGTTGATTATCGGCTGAATGGAAGGTTAACCGAAAATGTACCACTTGACGAATTGGAACCCTCAACTGATGGCCTATCCGATTATTTGCTGATTGGATCACCGGGACGCAACGAACTTAGCACAATGGAGGCCCCCGAGCCCTTCGCCACAGTCGCGCAGTTTCCAGCCAGCGACAGCAGTCGTCCCGGCCCTGTGTGCGAAGAAGGCAACGGGGCTCTCCAGCCTGTGCAGTCAGGCAAGTTTTCTTCTTCATCTCCCGCTGCGTTCAGTGACCGCTTCTCGAATTTCAGAACCCGTCCTGTCCATCATCAGAATACATCACAACATTCATTCAATTCGCCCAGTGGTCTCCGGCTGTACTATCAAAACGTGCGTGGATTGAGATCTAAAATCGCAGATTGCTTCGTTGCTACATCAGATCTCGGCTACGAAATTTATGCATTCACTGAAACATGGCTCGATTCATCCGTACCGTCTAGTCAGTTATTCTGTTCTGACTATAACGTTTTTCGTTGTGACAGAAGTAATGCTAATAGTCGCCGTAGTAGAGGTGGTGGGGTCCTCATAGCGGTATCAACCAAGCTTAGCTCATCAATCGAAAATCTTAATATTGACAGCATAGAAAATTTGTGGGTGAAAGTATCCTATGATAACAGCTCATTTTTGATCGGGACAGCATATGTACCACCGGAAAAAAGTCACGATGGATCAGTCATCGATTTACATGTTGACGCGTTATCAGCGGCCAGGCTACGACACTCTGAATGTAATGTCGTTCTGCTTGGTGACTTTAATCAATCGCAACTAATCTGGATTCCTGGCCAGAACAACAGCATGGTGTTAGATTCTGCTTCAGTGATAAATACAGCTAGAGCCTCACTCTTGGATGGAATGACACTCAATGGAGTGAGTCAACGAAACGGGATAAGAAACTCTCAAAATCGTACGCTGGATTTGGTTTTCTCGGATGATTCTATTTTGATTAGCCCCATAATCGAAGTCAGCGATGTCGTTGTCCCTATAGACGGGTACCACCCTCCTTTGGAGTTCGAAATTTCATTCCCGTGTCCCATCGATTTTGTTGAGAATTTCGATGCATCAGCTCGTGACTTCAATCGTGCGGATTTTGATAGCATGAACCGTATTCTGTCTGGAGTTGACTGGTCTGACATTCAAAGTTGTACTGACGTAGATGTGGCTGTTGATACATTGAGAGCAATTCTGGATGACGCTTTTGAGAATACCGTTTCCCTGGTGCGACCTCCTCTCCGACCCCCTTGGTCTAATGCTCACTTGAAGCGGCTGAAAAAGATACGTTCGAAATTGCTGCGGAAGTTTAGTAACTCCAGATGTTCATTCGTCAAAAGCAAGTTGAACGCTGCGACTAAGCAATACCGAATATACAATCGAATTTGCTATCGCCGTTGGATCGCACTCAGAGTGAGCTTCGTCGCAATCCAAAAAAGTTCTGGAAATTTGTGAACTCCAAACGGAAGGAGTCCGGGCTTCCAGCTACACTCCAATTGAACAACCGTATTGCCAAGTCACCTGCTGAAAAATGCTATCTTTTTGCGACGCACTTCGCTAGTGTTTTTTCAGATAAGTCGCCATCTGCCAGTCAATCGAATGCTGCCGTAACACGACTACCTGTCGATGTGCTCGATCTGGATGTTTTTGCTGTTAGCGAGGAAATGGTTTCAGAAGCTATCATTAATTTGAAAAATTCGTCTTCAGCCGGACAGGACGGAATACCGGCGTGCGTACTGAAAAATTGTCGCAATGTACTGGTGAAACCTCTTACGCGTATTTTTAATCAGTCTCTAGAACAGCAAAAATTCCCTGCCATCTGGAAAAAATCATTTATGTGCCCAGTATACAAAAAAGGTGACAATCAAGATGTTCTTAACTACAGAGGTGTCACATCGCTAGCTGCCTGCTCGAAGGTATTTGATCGTCAACAATGTCATGTTTTCAGCTTGCCGGAACTGGATCTCTGAGAACCAGCATGGATTTGTTCCTAAACGCTTGGTAACTTTAAAACTGATGGTTTTCACATCCTTCTGCATATCAAATATGGATGACGGCAAACAAATCGATGCGATATATACCGATGTTTCGGCGGCATTTGATTCTGTAAACCACGATATTCTGCTGAAAAAACTACATCGAGTGGGGTTTTCCGAACGAATGTGCGCGTGGATTAGAAGCTACCTAACGGATCGTCGATTGGCTGTTAAAATTGGTTCTGCTGAATCCTCTGACTTTATTCCAAAGTCCGGGGTACCCCAAGGCAGCAATTTGGGTCCTTTACTGTTTACGCTGTTCTGTAATGACATCAATTTGTTGCTCACTGGGTGTGGAGTTTTGCTGTATCCGGATGACTTAAAAATATTCCTAGTCATAAACAGTCAATCTGACTGCCTCGAGTTGCAACGCTTCTTAGACACAGTTGTAAACTGATGCGCTAACAATTTACTTGTTTTGAGTGTTGCGAAATGCTGTATTATCACATTTGGGCGCAGGAAAAACCCCTTTGTGTATGATTACAATGTTATGGGCGAGCAGTTGCATCGTGTTGAGGAGATTAAGGATCTTGGCGTTTTGTTGGACAGGCAAATGACTTTTAAGCGGCATTACTCTGTGGTACTTGAGAAGGCTAACCGAATGCTGGGATTTATCATACGTCTAAGCAAAGAATTCACAGACCCGATCTGCTTGCGAGCTCTGTATTGCTGTCTGGTGCGATCAATACTGGAATCCGCGAATCTTGTATGGTGGCCTTTTGAAGCCGCATGGACAGCACGTTTTGAAGCAATTCAACGTCGGTTCGTACGTTATGCTCTTCGAGAGCTACCATGGGAGAATCCTTTGAATTTACCGCCATACGCACAACGTTGTGCCCTGCTTGGACTTCATACGCTGTCGGATCGTCGTTCCATCGGTCAATCGCTGTTCGTGGCAAAAATTCTTCGGAACGAAATTGATTGCTCCTGGCTACTTTCTCGCTGTAATATTTATGCTCCAGAACGAACTCTACGAAATAGAAACTGGTTATCTCTGGAACCGAGAAGTACGCGTTATGGAAGCAACGACCCTCTTCGTTCAGCAAAAATATGCTTCCTTAGTTATTATACTATCTTTGACTTTCATGTATCCACTTTAACCTTTCGACGCCGTATTGAATCTGAATTAAGTGTTCAACTACGAAGTTGAGTAAAACTATCGTGCTTTGTACAACTAACATTAAGATGATCATTAAGACACCCATGTCAGATGATTTTATTTTATATAAATAAATAAATAAATAAATTATTCCCCATCGATTCCACTATGTCACAAAACCTAGTTTCGTCGCGTAGTTTTTGACGAAATAAGATTTTACACGTTCATTTTCACGTAAATAGTAGATGGGCCTTAACAGATAACATTTTATGCTTTTATGATCTTCAATCGTAAACTTACCCACAAAGAGGAACCCATTCGCTTGTCGGCGAGTTTTCGTGCTGGAAGATTATTTCCACGTGGGCCGATTCGAGGGGCACGTGGAGCGGTCGATTTGTGGGTTCATAGCCGGTCCGATTAGCGTAGTACAACCATGTGGAGATTATCTTCGAAGCCGGGATGTAATCTATATCGGTTCCAAAGCTGCAAAAAGAAATTTAGTTAGTGTTCAATGTTTTTTTTGGCTTTTATTTCATAGAAAATTATCAGAATTGTAGGCATGTAAAATATCGCAAAACAACATCTATCAATCGACTGTTTTTATTCAGATTTTTAAATCGTCAGCTAAAACTAATTCCGAGACCATAGGGCAATACTCGAAAAGCTTCGTACAATCAATTCCATTAATTCAATGTCCTGTGACCGATGCCCTAGCAAAGTTATAAATTACATGTCCCGTTGCGAAAGTTCTGTCGCAACCATTCTAAGCCATCCCACACATTCAGTCAGAATCAGGCCACAGAGAAATCTATTAATTAAAACTTCAGCGAATTTTGTTCCACGCGCTCCTCCAAATAGCATGAAAATAATGAGTACTTCATTTGTATAACAGATGGGGCCAGCTCTTTTGTTTCCATTGAAGAAAATAGCAGAGAAAAGCGCGGGGCAGTCGCGTGATGTTGAGTTAGAGAGAGATCAGCTCCACCGTCTCGTTGCCATTGCTCGCAGATTGAAAATGAGATGTATAATTTATGGCGAACAAGCTCACCGGGATGCCCTTTCGATCCCTCCGGGAAAATTGGAACAAAGTTCGCTTCTGCTACGCAATACCTGGAAGCAGCACAATCACGTGGACCAACAACGGTGGACCTCTAATCTGGAATGACCCCTTAGGTACATTTTTAGCTACAGCTTTATAGGGCGAAATTTGGCATCCTAGGAATAGCATCACTGGTGACGCTCATAGAAAAACTATTTTTATACGTTTTGGACAAGGAGGTACCGAACTAATAAATCTCGGCCTTTCCAATCGAATGCCTTAATTAGTAACAAGTAACACTTACGCTTACATGTATTTTTTTTTAATTTCTACAAAGCAATAAAAAAGTTTACATAAAAAGCATACCAAAAATCCAAAAATAACAACGATTTCTGGAAGAGACAATTGTATTTCACATTCTCCACTGTGGGTTTATTAACGACCTTTTCACGAAATAAATATCGCTTCATGTGTGATTTTTTTGTGCTCCTTCACACCTGGATGCCCGAGTTGTTCGCCACTATCCTCGTGAGTGCGACCGTAGCTGGTGCCGCCTTTTTGCACACATACTCAACGTGGTTTTTAAAGCTGAGCTGTTCGGCAATCATCACAACCAAATATTTAAGCTCGCACTATGATTCGATAGTGCATGATCCAACTGTAATCCTGCCTGTTTGCGGTGAATTCAGGTTTGATATCAGGACCAACTCGGTTTTGTGATGAACCAACTGCAAACTCTTGGAGTGCATCCAGCTCTCTATCACTTCTACAGCCTCTGAAGCTCTTAGCTGGACGATTTCTGTTGAGTAACCCGTTGCTTGTAGCACGACATCGTCCGCAAAACCAACCAACTTTACTGCCTATTGCAGGCTCAATGTCAACAACTCATCGTACGTAATATTCCACAGGACCGGGCCTAGTATCGACCCTTGCGTTACTCCAGCTGTAACATCAATTTCCTGAAATCCTTCGCTCGTCATGTATTGTAGCTTGCGGTTCTAGTAAAGCATGGATCACTACAAATCTGGACGCATTAAAACGGGTCTATCTCGGAGCTATATAAACGAAATAAAAAATTTTTGTACTTTAAATGCAGGGTTTTTATTGCACTTTAAAGGAAAAATAATAAAAAAAATTATTCCGATGTTGTTCTGATGAATTTTCGAACTTTTGGTTGAGTATCGCTCATTATAGTTTGAACACCCTATTCGCTGACCTCAGCGGCCATTTTGTTCCACAATCTCTTCATCTCTGTTGCTTCCCGAGTCGTCCTACCATTCTTCTTCATCTTCTGCTTGACAATTGCCCAAAATTTTTCGATAGAGCGGAATTGAGGGCAGTTGGGTGGGTTGATGTCCTTTTCGACAAAATCCACCCGTTGGCCCAATACCACTGTAGAACCTCCTAGCTGTAGTGGCAGCTTGCCAAATCTGGCGAAAACTTAACTAGTCCTTTGTGAGATCTTATGTACGAAAAAAAAAAGTTTTTCAGGCATTCCTCCTTGTAAATTTCGGAGTCCATGGTCTTGTTTTTCACAAAAACCGGAACTTTTCGTCCGCAGCTGCAAATACCTTGCCAGATCAAACACTTTCTTGCACACTTATCAGCAAAAACTAATTTGAAGTTGCCGGGGACATCACCATGACCAGTGCAGTGCACCACTGCAGTGGCTTTACATAATTTTTGGCCAGAGAGCTGCCCAAAATCCATCTTCACGTACGTTTCGTCATCCATGAGGATGCATCCGTCGAACTTCGTTGGAATCTTCTTGTATAACTTGCGGGCACGTCCTTTGGCTACTAAATTCTGCTTCAATGTCCGGTTTGGTTGCTTACTGGTCCGATAAAATCGTATTCCTTCGCGTAGACGAATTCTGCTGACGGTGCACCGGTCGGCGTTGAATTTCTTGACAATGTCATAGTCCGACTACCCTGTGTTTTCCTTGATCGTTCTCAACACCTTCAAATGCAGTTTCTGATTCTTAGGTCCACACTTAGGTATGAACCTGCCGATCTATAGTACGCATCTCACGGAAACGTTTGAGAACGCTACACACGGTTGATTTGACCATTTTTAACGATTTCGCGATTTTTGAACCCGACCACGTCGGGTTTTTGACATGGGTGTTCAAAATTTATTTTCATCTCGCGGCTTCCATCACGTGTAACTTTTTTGAAACAAAACGAATCGTAATGAAATTTTCAGCACTGGTAGAAGAAACATTCCTCTACAAAGTGCTGCCAAAACATTCTAGATCCGACAACTAGGAGCACTATGGTAAAATAAATAGTGCGTCTAGATTTGTAGTGATCCATGCTTTAATAGCTTTTAACTGCTTTGCAAGGATATTTCGGTATCCTCATTTTTATAAGCGAAGATGCAATCGCTACCCAGCTGTATCTGAACAATCGGCTCAAAGCATGCGTCGCTGAAAATGTTGTGCTTTAAGCTGTAGCGAACCCAACCGAAAGTTTGGTTTTCATCCCTTCATGCCTCCTGTCTCGAAAATAATTTCATCCAACTGTCGGCTGCAGGACGTGACAGTTTTGGGCAGGACTGTCGGTGACTGTCGTGCCCATACCGTACCCATGCCTGATCGTATGCGCTGCTGCTCGGTTCGAATAGATCGAACGAGCCATATATTCACACCGAGCATACGACCGAGGCGTTACGCGATGTGTGGTGCAGGTACAGGTTAGGCGAAAAGGGGAAGGGAGGGTGATTGGGGTGATCACCACCCGCAGTAGCTTCAAGCAAAAGGAAAATTCATACGTTCGCTCGAAATTAACTCGGCCCGAGCGAATCTCGGCTACAGTCGGACGGAGTAAGTAGTACTGTCATGCGAAATTCAACGCATCGAAAACTGTCACGAAGATTTTCCCAAAACTGTCACGGAGCTTAAAAACTTTCATACCCACGAACAACCTCTCGCATGAGGTAAAAAAAGTCATCGCTGTTCATCGCAAGACCGCTCCTTCTAAAACTGTCGGGGAAGAAATATTCGGGAAGCTTTCATCGAGGTACATGTGCGACGTTCACAAAATACTGTCGTTCGCCAGTACCGTCAAACGGGGCATCATGCAACAGCGGGGTTCAATGCAACATTTATATAACACTACATTGAATCAATTTTTAATTTAATGTATTGTAATAAAGTTATCTTTTAATGATAACAAAATGATGGTGACATAATATCTCGCATCTTAAGCTAGTTATCTCAAGTTTTTTATTTTTATGTAAAATTTGAAAAATCGAGCAATAAATGTAATAATTTTAACATTTTTTGATGCCGAAAAAAACTTTATCCAGTATGACGGATCGGCTTGATAAAATTACCTACAAAGTTTTTGTAGGTTTCCTCATGTTATACCAACATTGTTGGTGTAAAAATATTTTTCGAACAATCACCCAATTTTTTTAAATGAATATTTTTAAAATTCAGTTAGGTGTCTGGGGTTAAATGCAACAAAATGCAAATCAAAGAAATACCTTGTAAATCTCGTTTCCATGTGCTGGAATATGAATGTTTCGCATCACGCGTTTGTAAACATTTAAATTTCGTTCATCCAAACATTTATTTTTATAATTTCATCTTGTAGAATTTTTCGTAGTATTATTTAACCCCTAAATGTATGCAGCATCCTTATTTTCAGAAAAAATGTGAAAATTTGTTTTAACAGACCCAAAAACTACTGCAATTGGTGTTGTCATGCGTTAAAGTCTTTAAAGCATCGCAAATATATTAAAAACTATGAATTTTCGTACGTGTTCATAAGATTTTTCATTAAAAACAAAGTTTGTTGCAAGTTACCCCATTTCTAAGGAGTGTGAAAATCGCATGTTTTTAGAAAATTAAAAATAACTGAAGAAACCAATAATTTTTTTAACTACGCCAATTTGATGCTCCAGCATCCTTAAAACTTTTGATGCATAAAGGATACGATTAACTGTGAACATAAGTTTTTTAGAAGCCATTGAAGTTGAAAATTGTTGCATGTTGCCCTGCAATGTTAGGGATACCATCTGGACCGGGAGCCTTTTCCAGCTGAAAGGATTTTGCGATGTCGCGCAGTTCATCCAACGATATTAACTCCTCCTCGCTCTTATCCCAGTCGTACGGAACTTGCGGCCAGTTATTCATATTATGTTGATGGAACTGCTCTCTCGTTATTTGCCTTAGTTTGTTGGGGCACATTTCAGGTGGTGCGCTACAGGTTTTGTTTTTTACCATTACTATTTTGTAGGCATCACCCCATGGTCGGTCATTGTCATCAAGAAAAAGTTTCCTCAAACATGCTGTTTTACTCTCTTTAATCGCCTTGCATTGGTTTCTTTTCTCATTTCTGAGAAGCGGCCTACGCTCGTCTCTCTCCATTTGAGTTCGTGCATGTTTCGCCTAGCGCGAAGGCAGCTGGCACGCAAATTCTCGATTTCCTCAGTCCACCAATAAACTGGTGAATGTGAGTTTCTACGATTAGCTCTCCTCGTCATTGCTGCGTCACAAGCACGTGTGAGTACTTTCGTCAGGTTTTCCGTCGACAAGTTAGACAGGTTTTGCTCCCACTTCAAAACCTCGACAAAGACATTCCGGTCAAATTGTTTTGTCCTCCAGCGTCGTTCACCTGTCATTACCTCTCCTCTGGCTGACTGTGTACTCTTACCCATACGATAGCGGATTGCAAAGTGGTCGCTATGAGTGTAGTCCTCGCTCACCCTCCAATAACTTGTCCATCTGGGACTAGCAAACGTGATATCTATAATGGATTAACGCCCCTCTCTATGGTAGGTTCTAGTATTACCTTTTTTCGCCAGGTCGTTCTCTGGCCTTCGGAAGGAAACTACCCCATTCCTGGGATCACGCATTTAAATCCCCCGCGATAATAACGGGGCTTCGGCCTGTGAGCAGCTCGACTATCCTATCCATCGTAGCGCTAAACTTCTCCAAGCTTCACCTCGGTGGAGCGTTGCAGCTACAGAAGAAGATCCCATTGACTTTGGCTGTCACGAAGCCTTCCTCATTCGATGTGACCACTTCTTGTATGGGAAACTTTCCTGTCACCCCTATTGCGGTCAGATTGGCACTATCGGTCACCCAATTTGTCCCATTCAGGGCTCTGTAATAGGCGTCTGCTACTAACGCTATGTCTAGCTTCTCTTCCATCTGTTGCTTAAGCTGTAGTGCTTCGTGACAGTGGTTGTGGTTGATTTGGATTACATCCAAGCCCTTGGTATCGCTGCTAGCGCCTTTTGGTAGGCAGAGCACCTTGGGTTGCCAATTACATGGTCAAATAAGACACTTCGCCGGCTTACTGCAGCTAGCCGTTATGTGACCGGATTCTAAGCATCCCCAGCATAATCCTAGTCTGTCAACTCCCTTGCAGTCAAACGACTTGTGGCCGTACTCCATGCATCGAAAGCATACCTCTGGTTGTTGGGAGATGGTTATCTGACAAACTGACCATCCCACCTTTAGCCGCCTGCACTCGAGTGCTGCGTTGGCTGCTACCACTGGAAGCCTCACAATTGCAACCTGTGTTCCAGATTTGGGAGGACCCTGTCTCAATCGGATCGAGATCTGATCTTCGCTGGTCGACTAGCGCTGTCCTGACTTTCTCTTCTGTTCTAATTTCGTCGAGGTTTTTGATACGGATGATTACTTCGTGACATAGTGCACGCACCTCCGCCTTCTCGCCTAGAACTTCCTCCGCTAGCACCTTGAAGGATTCACTCTTTGTTGCTGAACTTCGTTTCAACTCGAGGATCATCTCACCGGAACGAGTACGACGGATCCTCCTCACCTATGAAGTCCAGCAAGCTCGTCGTAGGTCCGCATCTGACGAAGCACGTCCGCGTACGTGCTCTGGCGCCTTAACTACGATAGCTTCTCTTTTTTCCCTTAAGCGGCTTCGCTGCTTCTTGGGCTTGGGGTTTGTTTTTGTAGCTCTCTCCTAACGATTTTTGCGCGTCACTGTCTGCCATTCGTTAGGCGCTCCCTCGTTGGGCGCTCCCTCGTTGGGCCTGTCGTTCTTGCCTTTCAATTGACCAAAGTAGGTCTTGGATCACCTGGCAACCCTCGTTTCCTTTTACACTCTTAGAGCTTCTCGGAGTAATCCGTTTGAACGAAGGCATCGATCTGTTTCGGGCGACTCACATTCGACTTAGAGGTTTTCTCCGCCTCTGTTCCTCTACTAGGACTGCTTTGACCATCTCAGGACTGCTTTGTTTGCCTCTGTAAAAAGAGCCATATTCTTTACAAGCTCGTCCTTGCCCTCCTAATGAATGTTTTGTTTGCTCAAAACCAAGCTAATCAAAGCCTTCATTTCGGTCATCGCTTCCTTCTTCTCTGGAGAGCTGACAGGCTCTCTTCCTTTCTCCTCTATGGAGCCTTCTGGAGTTTCTACCAGTTGGACAGCAAGCTGCCTAGATGGAGATCTCCGTAGACTCCTACCACCTAACGAATTAGGGCTTGCACGCTGCGCCACACTCTCCTTCATCTTCCTCTTATCACTAATAGTTTTAGTTTTTTTTTCAATCATAAGTGAATCTCACGAGTAACTTGAGAAATATACGGTCGACTGCGCCAGTGCCCTATATTAGCGCAGCAAGGACTGCAATACTGTGGGGTTTGTCCCGGTGCCCCACAGGCTACCGTTATCGACTGATACATTTACAACCCGTCAGCCTTCCACCTCATAAGCATAGTCTTATGCATGGGATTGTTTTTACCAAGGAATTCATGCCTTTAGGGAAAAAACTCCGCAGTGAAAATCCGGGGAAATGAAATAAAGCCAATTTTAAATGGATTTGAATTTAGTTCCACAACCATGATTTTGACGTATATCTATAAATATTTCCGTTTTCACATTCACAAGAAGTATAAATACACTTTAAAATACAAGTGGTTTTACCTGGCAAACACTTAAATTAATAAACACGTTTTGAACGTTAACAAATTGTGAATCAAATATGAAATATATCGTTTTTTTCGCTCGCAGCAAGGGTGTTGCGCTTCGAAGCATAACTGAAATGTATTATATTTTATTATTATACTTTATTCAACAAAATTTAACACATCATTTGTCGCTACACTAAGAAGCTAAATTTGTGGATTTTTTCTCATTGATTGTTCAGGTAAAGAATGCCAAATTTCGGTGTTTTTCTGCATAGATATTTCTGCGGTCCTTGAAATGTTAAATGGGGCGTTTGGATATACACATATGCGTACTTTGCCCCTTACGAAATGGAAATCATACCTTAAAATGCCCTTTAAAATGTAACGATTAAGACGTATATTATTGGTTTAATTGTTCCTGTTTATAAATTTATGGTGAGGAACTCTTGCGGAATTTACTGGATTGCATTCTTGCAAAAACTGATTATGACACTGAGAAAAATCCATTTCAAAAATCAAATCTTCCCAAAAACTGCCATCTCCGAATTTGATGAATTGGTTTTCAAGCCGGGTAATAATAAGGCCATACATTGCAACATGTGCATGTTAAACGAAAAACAGATTTTTTAACAAAAACTTTTTCATGAATTATGGAATCATGTTTATTATCAAATTTAATGTTTTTGAATTTGATTCGTCTTGGTACATCTTCGTACTTGAAAATGATCACATTTTCAAAGGTGATGGGAAGTAGTCGAGAAACATGAGATATAAATGAAAGAACCTAAGCTGTAAATATGATAAATTTCTCGAAAAAAATACAACCACTCACCGGCAGTTTTCAAAGGTGATAAGAAATTGGGAAGTATTAGAGAAACACTATATTTTTTTCTATAAAATTAACTTTTTTACCTAAAGAAAAAACGTCGAAAATATTTAATTATTGATTAGGTGTTGCATTTTTTTTATATATATTTTGTATTACTATACTTAATTTAAACTCAATTTTTCAAATCATTTAAAGAAAAAAAAATGGATTTTATTAACCAAACTTGGTAGAGCACTAAATTAGTATGTGATATCAAATATACGAATCATAGAACCTGTTTGCCAGTATCTGATATTAAACTAATTAAGTGCTCTACTAAATTTGGCTGATTAGTTCCATTAATTTTTTATAATTGTAAATAATTTGAAAAACTGAGTTAAAATTAAGTTTAGTTATTTAAAATATATATAAAAAAATGTAACACTTAATCAATACATTAAACATTTTCAATTTTATTTTTTGAAATAGGTTTTTTATAGGAAAAAGAGAATTTTCAACCAACCAAAAACTTTGTTAGTTCTACCGATTTCCCCGCTAATTTCAAATGAAAATCATCCCGTTTATCATAAAAAATAACTACAATAAGGTGGGGTTGCGGGAATGTGCACTTTTTGACGTACAAGCCTTCCAAAATTGCATTGGGGGGGTTGGGGTTAAACGCCTTCCCTCCTTGAGGGTTTCAAACAAGAAAGCGAGGTATTTTACACTAGATTCAAAATTTTAAATTCGTAATAAAACTTCGATGATTGAGGAAGGACATTCAAGGGCAACAATCTAGACTCACAAGATATTCCAAAACCTCAAAAATTCATACCAAGATCAGAATTATGCTACAGTTTTTCAAAATTTTTTCACTTGTCATAGAAATTCAGATATTAATATTCAATTTTGAATGGCATTCATTGCAGAGCTTCTGGATCCGAATTCTTATACAATTTTTTTTTCATTCTGATATCTTAGATTCTGTATCTAGTTTAGGATTCTTGATTCAGAAAAGCTGCTTTGAAATCCAGGTGTAATTTTTTTTTGCAGTTTGATTCATGATTTACGAAAATCATAGGCATTTTAAATATTTTGATAATGATTTTCTTTTATTTGGTTGATTTTCGGCTTTCAGTCTCAAATTTTTAATATTTAATTCATATGAAAAATTCTAATTTTACAATGCTTCAAAACGACGATGATTAATTGAAAAGTCTGAATCAGAATACTCATTCGAAATTAATATTTTAATTCTGATTCACAATTCAGATTAAAAATACATATATTATTCAAATAATGAATTAAGATTTAAACCCACAACTACAGAATTTCAATTATAGATTGATCAATAAGGGCCCTTAAACATGGCTTTTAAAATTTTGATCTTAAATTAAGATCGGAAAGATTTATACATTTCATTAGTCGTATTGAAATTTTGAAACAAGATAAAAATTCCGAAACTGAGTTCAGGTGCTGAATTCAAATTCAGAATGCAGGATCCAAATGCAGAATATGATTTAGCTCGTAAAAGAGTTTTATAGTCAAGATAAAAATATCAAATTGACTATTTCGTTGAGCAATTCAAAAGATCACAAACTTATGAAATTTCACAAACGATTGGATTTCAAAATTTCAAGTTTTTATCAAAGTATGTTTGTACACACAATTCAGCTTAAATCACAAATATAAAGAAGAATTTGAGTTTATTTCTAAATTTTGAAGTTTTGTTTTATGCAAAAAATCTAATTTTAATTTGAAAATGTTTTCCACAGGATATCAAAACAAATCAAAAAATTTTGCATTTTCATCTCGCTATTGCTGGAGCCCTTGGAAACATTT
Organism: Uranotaenia lowii; assembly: GCF_029784155.1. Classification (NCBI taxonomy): domain Eukaryota; kingdom Metazoa; phylum Arthropoda; class Insecta; order Diptera; family Culicidae; genus Uranotaenia; species Uranotaenia lowii. The sequence goes on along the minus strand of NC_073692.1, from coordinate 164,546,109 downwards.
TTTATACAAAAATATGCTCCATGTAAAACTGAACAATTTTGCTGAAGACATTAAATGACTATATCTTCATCCCTGGGCGCTATTAACTGCGTACAGCTAGATTGATGTTCTGCACCACTGTGCATACTAAAAAGAAAGTTAAAAACATTTTTAATAACTTTTGAAGACAACATTCAGAATTACATCATATTGTTCAAATTGTCTGGAAACACAACTTTGTTGAACATTAGACGTTCATGTTTCATTTTCACACTGAGGAAAACAAACTTTCATATGAGGCCCTTGGAGCCAAAGGGGTATAAGTGAATAAAAGCTTATTTCGAGAAAACAAGCTTTTAAATTGATTTGTTTGGCCATTTTTCATATATTTTTTCGAGAATTTGTAAGTATTTAAAAGTATGTAAAAAAATTCTATGGATTCCATTTGTCACTTATATCCCTTTGGCTCTGAGAGCCTCATATATGATCAAAAATACTTTAGAGAGTTAGTTTGTTTATAATTAAATGGATTTTATTATTCAAGTTAAAAGCTTTCCGATATTGTTAATACGAAACTTTACTTTTCATTAGATGAATTGCAAATTTTCTATTAGCCCTTTGAAATAATGAATGAATTGTCGATTAATTGACAGTTTTTGGGGATAGCACAATATTGATGGGAAATTTGAAAAAAATCCTATGAAAACTAATGTTCTAACACAAACACTAAAAAAATAATCATTATTTAAATTAATAGATTCTTCAATGAAAATAGAACTGAACAAGCTGAAGTCAAATATGGTGAACCGAAAATTTTTAACGTGTCATATGGAGTGGAAAATTCACTGCCATTGTTCTCTTCGTTTGAATGAATTCACCAGCAGCCGATCTGCCGAAATCAACACCTCTACATACCTGTTTTTGGCGAAATAGAACCGGGGCAGGAAGGCGGTCAGATTTTTGTAGGAAATGACAGTCACCAGGACGGTTCCATTCGAAACAATGTCCAGCAGCGAGTTCGTCACGTCCATTTCCATGTACAGCTGATCCGAATACAGTTGATCTCTGCCAGGGGTTTTGTTTCCGTGGGTGGGCGATATGGGGGAAGAGAAAAAGCATGAATAAAAATACACAATACCATTGTCTCATCGGAACAAAGTCAGAACAGACCCATGGTTTAGTTAATTAAATTTCAATAAATCAAACCGAGCAAAAGTCGACTGGGTGCAGTTGGGCATGTTTTTCTCCCTTTTGTTTGACTTTTTCGATGAGATTGACCGGTTAAATCGCATTTCACGTATTAAGCTTCACGTTTGTTGTCCTTGTTGATTGATGAATGATGATCTTTTCAACAATCCATTAAGATAGGCACTTTTGCTTCATTAAACAATACTCGAACCATCAACCTTTGATTGTTTATTTTTCTTTTTATTACAGCTCCTTTCCATTTTAACGAGGTTAATGAAAAATTCTGATGTTTTAATGAAGTGTTAAAATGTAATCTTCAAAAAAAAAATTGATGAAATGAATGATAAATCAAAATTTGCAAAAAAACATTTTAAAGTTAAGTTATAAAAAAAAGAAAATAATATCATAGAACCAATTATATTTGAGATGACAAATTTTAGTCATTTTATTTATTTATATGGTTTTACTAGCAAAACAAAGCAAAAACTGTCGGAATCTAGGTATTTTACCTAATATATTTTTCACTTCGCTCAGAAAAAAACGTATGCTCAACCGAGTCTTATTTTCATCGCGAAAGCTCAAGCCAAGATGAAAAAAATCCAACTGTAAACTAAACATCACACCGCAACGCAAGAGAGCAAGCAACCTACCCGTAGATTTGCAGATTGAACGGCAGCCCTTTGACGGATTCGGTGTAGAGATAGAACGAGTTGAGCTGATGCGTGACGGTTGTGGCCGCGGCCATTGAGACCTTGGAAGACGAGCCTGGCGACGAACCGGACGGTGAGGACATCGAGGAGGACGACGAAATCGGGGCGGCCATTGTCGTTTCCCGGTTGAGGGCGGCCGCCTGGACCAGATCCTGGAGTTGTTTGATTTGCTGTGGAAAAGAAAAGAAAAAAAGGGAACAGATAAAAAACCAAGCCCACAGATAAGCCAAGGCAACCACCAGCAACTCTCGATTTGCATAGCGAAGAAATGAATGTGAATCGCTTCGGCATTCGCCATCGTCGTCGTCGTCGCAGATTGACGGCATTTTTATTTAAATGTTTCAAATAGTCGCAACTAAATGGAGCGTTGTGAATCGCTCAATCGCTGCCTGCCTTTCCTGCCGGTGTGGTTAAACTGGGAACAGAAAACCAAAAAAAAAAAAAGAATTCTGACTGTATCCTGGTACATCCCGGATTCGTCCTACCGGAAAGTGACACATCGTAATCGGAATCGATTGGTCTCCTGAACCCGCATTTGCCCAGGATCTGAGAGCCGTGTGACAGAAGTGAACGACAAATACCGCAAATTCCGATGGTTTTCGGAATTGGTTTCCGTTCGACTGAAGTCCAATGGCATACATATTGGGTCTCTGTCTGTAGAGGAGGTGGTTTTTCGAATCGATCCGACCGGAATGTTTTGTGTCACAGAGGCCGGAAGTAGGGAACCGCATGGCCAGCCGGTTGATGGCATGACGTGTATACAATCAATTAAATGGTCGGCAATCGCTATTGCAATTGAGAAGAAACCATTCCGTGGATAATGCAAGTTAAGCGTGAATGCAGCGCAACGTTCTTCGTTTAATAGTTATAAAAAAAAATTTCAGATTTCAGCTTTCAGCTTTCAGATTTCAGAGTTCAGATTCCAGATTTCAGATTTCAGATTTCAGATTTCAGATTTCAGAGTTCAGATTTCAGATTTCAGATTTCAGATTTCAGATTTCAGATTTTAGATTTCAGATTTCAGATTTCAGATTTCGGATTTCGGATTTCAGATTTCAGATTTCAGGGTCATATTTCAGATTTCAGATATCAGAAATATCAGCGCGATATTAGAAACCTGTCAGAACTTAAATTCATTCTAAAAAGAACTCTTTTCGAGACTTTTTTTATTCGGATCAACATTTAGTATTATCTGAATGGATAATTTTGGAAGATCAAAATGGAATTCTGCTAGCTTTGCCTTAAAATTTGTAAAAAGGACTAAGATTTCTGTTTTTCTACATATGAAAAACAAAGAATTATCGGCTCATAAAACAATTTCAAGAAACACACTTTAAAAGTCAAACTAAGCAAATTTCAAAATATTTTTCGAAAAGGTAAACTTTTCAGTTAATCAAATGTGTGAAGATTAAAATATTGAAATTTGCAGAAGAAATTTTTTGATGCATTTTTCTGAACTCTTTTTCAAAATCGACACAAGAAGTAACGACTGTTAAATTTCCATAAAAACTTAATTATTCACTTTAATTAGATGTAGACTTTAATAGGATGTACATTCTTCATAATTTTATTTCAAGAAAATATCTTAATATTGCTAAAGAGAGAGATTCATTTGAACAGAAATCGATCCTTTGTGTTTAGTAATCTTTGATAATTACATCTTATGATCAAAATTTATTGATACAAAACGTTTCCTCCACTGAAAATATTATAAATGATTGATTAAAGACGATTAAAATAATTTTTCCCACTTTAATTTTCAGTTTCGCCAAATTCACGATTTCGCCATATTCACGGTAAAATTTTTTTCGACCGTGATAAAATCGAAAAACTACTGTATTTGAATTGGATCTCCCATTTTTACAAATTTTTGATAAGTCATAAGTGTTGTTTTTGAGTTAATAAAAAAAATAGAATAATCTTTCAAATAATTTAAATCACCGGAAGTGGTATGAATATCTGTACAATATGAGTATTGAGTGAAAGGGCAAAACAAGAAATAGAATATAAATTGCTGCTTGACCCCATCATAAATTCAAGATGGTGGCTTCCGCTTTTCTTTTCAAAGCGGTGAATGACTGAAAATCTAATGGAACATCCACAATATCGGTGTTGGGTGAAAGGGCTAAACGTGTAGAAGTCGTCGAATTTTGTTGTTTGACGCCATCTTGAAATCCAAATCTTCATGGGTATTAGTTGAAAGGGCTCATCGAGTACAAGTCGAATTTCGCTGTCTGAACATAACGAGACATTTCACCTTTTGAAGCCTGTAAGTTATTGATAATCGCTTGAAACCCTCATAACACGAGTATAATTTGAAAGGGCTAAGGGAACATCCACAAATGACGTAGCATTTTTTTGGAGTTTTTATACACCCCCCTCCCCCCTCGTAGCTTTTCGTCACAAAATCATAGACCCCCCCCTAGATAATAACGTAGCTTTAATAAACCCCCCCCCCATTTTTAAAAATCGGTTTTTAATTTTCACTTTTATTTTCAGCATTTTGCAAGAATAATACAAACAATAACAAAAAAAGGGAAAGAAGTTATAAATGGAATTTTTAAAAAGCATATCAATCAGTCAAAATAAATTAGCTGCCTCCACCCACTCTCTATCGTCCTCTGGAGTGATGAAGAGCACTTCGTGTCCTCTTTTAAATTACTCAAAACAATTTCAATTTTTTTTTGCGATATTTAATTAAAGCTACGTAGCTTTACTTGAACGCCTACCCCCCCTCTCGTCACACATCGTCACACGAAGTCTACCCCCTCCACTCCCCCCCCAAATGCTACGTCATTTATGGATGTTCCCTAAACTAGAAAAAGTCGAATTCCACTACCTGGCACCATCTTGAAACCAAGATGGCGGCTTCTGCTGAACTTTATATGCTGTAAATGGCTAAAAATTGCATGAAACTCTCACCATATGGGTTGAACGAGTAGAAGTCGAATTTCGCTTTCTGACGAAATATTGAAATCCTAAATGGCGGCTTAGCTTGGAAATGCTGTTAATCACTAAAAATGCGTGAAATTGTAATGAGATTTTAGACCATTTAAAGATCAACGGAAGTCACCATCTTGGGTGGCGTCAGATAGCGAAAGTGGACTTCTATTCGTTTAGCACTTAAACCCAATACCCATATTTTAAGCGTTTCATACGATTTTTTGTCGTTTATAGCATTTTACAGTCGCCATCTTGGATTTCTCCCAATACCCATATTGTTAGGGTTTAAGGTTTAATGTAATTTTTAGTCGTTTACAGGATTTTAAAGTTAAGCGGTAGCTGCCATTTAGAATTTCAAGATGGCGCAGATAGCGAGATTCGCTTCCTTCTAGTTTATCCCTTTCATTTAATATTTAATATTCATATTATGGAGCTTTCTTGAGTATTTCAGCTATTTACAGCATTTTAAACTTCTGTATAAGTTGTTATCTTGGGTTTCAAGATGGCTTCAGAAAGAGAAATTCGAATTCTCCTAGCTGAGTTCATTCAACCAATAACCATATTATTGGGGTATCATGCGAATTTTTATCGCTTACGGAATTTTAAAACTCAGCGGAATCCGCCATTCTTGATTTCAAGATGGCTTCAGATAGCGAAATTCGATTTCTCCTCCTTTAGTCCTTTCACTTACTACCAATATTAGGGAGGTTTCATGTAATTTTCAGTACCTAATTCAGAGCATTTAAAAGTTCAGCACAAGCCGCCATCTTGGTTTCAAGATGGCTTCAGAAAACAAAATTCGACTTCAAATCATAGTATCATGTCACCGGACATTCACAACCAATCCCTCATTTATTTTTTTAAAGCAGTCTGTCCTAACTTACTGTGTTAATGATTTACAACTCAGAAATGAGGGACTCATCCTACGCGTGTGATTGGTGGGCTTGCGAGAGAAACATCGTATGATATAGGATTTTAGCTATCATAAAATCTTTATAAAACTAAACACTCGTTAAAGTTATTATAATAAAGCTTTTAAGCATTGAATTGACTAAAGCCACATTGGTTGCAAAATCGAAGAGCACAAAATGACGCCATGTTGATGGATTGAAAATGTCAAGTATTTGAAAAAAAAATTCAGGCCTATTTTCAATCAATTATTTTTAATTTTTGAGACGTTATTATGTCATGTTTAACACTTTTATTAATAAAAAATGTTTTTCGCGAAATATTATTTCCCATAAGACACTATTTCTTACACATTTTACAAAAATTTTTGACTTTCAGTAGAAAAGATGCTCATGATATGGTTAAAACATTGTTTTTGGATATTCATTTTACCGGATCATATTTCAATAGTGCAAGAGCAATCATCATTCATCAAACATTATGGTGGTTGAAAAAAACGAACAAAATTTTTTGATGAACTCATAAAAAAAATAAAAACAAAAAAAAAATCACGGCAAAAAAAATTGCTTACATATAACAGTAATGGTTACCAAGATTCTTCAGCATAATCGAAGTATTATCATTATCGAAGATAAAAAATTTAGCTATAATGACGTTTGAGATTTTAGCATTATTAAAGTTCTGGTGAATGCGCTTTTGACACATTGCACGCGCACTCACAAGTAATTTTTAATCCGTTAGCGCAGCGGTGAGCGACCTTTTGAATCAACCGGCCAGTTTGAATTTAAAATCCATTTGGAGGGCCGCACAATTTTAACGATTAAAAACTTAAAAAGGAAAGATTAAATGAATTCGTGCATTGTTAATTTCAAATTTCAAACACGATTTTTCAAATCAGAAGCAGACAATATTAGCTGAAATTTATAACTTAATCATAGATAGGTTACATGGACATTTGTTTAATTATTTTATTTTTTTTTTTTGCAAACATTTGTTCTTCCAAACAGAGGCATCATTTTTGTTTGCTTATTATTTTTAATCAAAAACAATAGTTTGCCCAGACCTTTGTAATGTCTAAAAAATTTGTACTATTTCTCATCAGTTCAAAGTCTTCTAGAAAATTATTTTTCTTTTGGAAATCTCTCTCTTTTAAGCGATCGACGTTAATTCTTTATCGAAATTTACTGGCTAAAATATTTTATTTCCATTATTTAAATTTTCCGGGAGACCTGCTACAAACGATGAAAAACCTGTTTTTTAGTTGAAAATACAGAACAAAATTAGGAGTTGAGCAAGGTTGAGCAAATTTACAGACTTTTAAACAAATTTCTTCCAAGTTTCAGTTCTCAATCTTGATTTCTTGAATCTCAGGTTAATTTTACTGTAATTTTTATAAGACAAACCGTCATCAGTAACCTGAGTGTTTCCTTATCGCATTTGGAAGGGTTTTTCATTGTACGAAAAACATTTCCACATTTTTCCTCTCTTGATTGCCATCATTTGCTTCCCTTTTAATTTCATTGAAAACTAAAATTTGAATGCAGTTTTGTTGTATCGTTTAACAGTTCGAGAAAGTCGAGATAGGTCATTTTTTGATCAAACAGATGGGTTTTTTTTTCTTCATAATTTACTTTTAAAACTCTGAAGCTATACCACAGCGATGATAAAAAGCGTGATAAATTTATTTTTAGTTTTAGGAGAAATCACTGTCTCCTCAGCATTGAAAGTTATTGATATTTATTTTATTCCATTTTTTTCGAATCTTCGGTAAATTTTTCCACAATTTAATTTTCCACGATGCGCCGATTTTTTTTAACAAAACTGTTTTTTTTAATTCAAAGTTCCATTTAAAATAATTTAATTGAGATTTTGAGTAAGGTTTTTTTTTTCAGAAAAATTCATAACTTAACAGATTTTCAAACAAATTTTTCGAAAATTATATCTAACATTGTTTAATTTTAGATAAATTTTACAGATTTCATGATTTTTTCAATTTAATAAATTCAAAAAAATAAGTTTGAAAAAATTGCTTCAAGGGCCGCACAAGGTCGTCTCGAGGACCGCATGCGGCCCGCGGGCCGTGCATTGCTCATCCCTGCGTTAGCGTACAAAAAAATCTCAAATTTGTTAATAATTTTGATTATTCAAATCACACAAAAACAGCAAAAATAGAGAAAAAATTGTTTTTACATGTTTCATATAATTTTGAAATCTAATTTTATGTTGGAAAAAGTGTAAATGTTGACAATTTTTCACATATAAAGAATTAAAATATATAAATAGATATTTTTTGGATTTTTTATAAAGTTTTGAAGCCAAAAAATTCTGCTTCATTGTGTAGAAAAAAGATTTTTTGATGTCCAATGGGATTGTTTTAAAAAGCGAACAAAAACAGTCGCAAATGAGGTGAATTAGCGTCACAAAAAAGGAAAGTTTTTATTTTACAAGAAAACTTTAAAATTGTATAAGAATGAAAAATAAGATCTTCTTTGAAATGATGAGACGATTCTGAAAATCCTAATTTTATAGAAATCGAATGGAATCCAGTTAAGTTACAACAGCGAGAATGAGTTGATTCACGACACAAAATTGATTTTTTGAAAAAAAAAAAAAAAAGTAAAACATAACCTGAAAGTGGTTTAGACCCTTCAGATTGTTGGATTTTCACAAATCGAACAAAATTTAGATTTTTTTTGTCTTTTTTTAAGAGGTTTTCAGCCACAGGTTGGTTCACCTCTGGGGTTTATTTTTTAAATTATTCGTTATTTTCAAATAAAACACAAAAATATTGAAAAAAAAATGAAAATAATTTGAATCTTTAAATAAAGACTGTGAGAAACAGTAATTATGTGCCAGTCAAAATAAGAAAAAGCTAAGGGAAAGATACTGAAAAATTTACAAGTCGGAATAAAAAAATATCACTTTTAAAAATGTACATAAATTTTGAAGGCTCTAAAGAATTGTTCAGTTTAACTTGAAATTTCGTGACGTGAATGCAGTACCGTCAAACGGGGCATCATGCAACAGCGGGGCTCGATGCAACATTTATATAACACTACATTGAATCAATTTTAAACTTAATGTATTGTAATAAAGTTATCTTTAATGATAACAAAATGATGATGACATAATTTCTCGCTTCTTAAGCTAGTTGTCTTAAGTATTCTATCTTTATGTAAAATTTGAAAAATCGAGCAATAAATGTACAAATTTTAACATTTTTTGATGCCGAAAAAAACTTTACCCAGTACGACGGATCGGCTTGATAAAATTACCTACAAACTTTTTACAGGTTTCCTCATATTATACCAACATTGTTGATGTAAAAATATTTTTCGAACAATCACCCAATTTTTTTAAATGAATATTTTTAATATTCAGTAAGGTGTCTGGGGTTAAATGCAACAAAATGCAAATCAAAGAAATACCTTGTAAATCTCGTTTCCATGCGATGGAATATGAATGTTTTGAATCACGCGTTTGTAAAAATTTAAATTTCATTCATCCAAACATTTGTTTTTATGATTTCAGCTTTTAGAATTTTTCGTAGTATTATTTAACCCCTAAATGTATGCAGCATCCTTTATTTCAGAAAAAAATGTGAAAATTTGTCTTTACAGACCCAAAAACTACTGAAATTGGTGTTGTCATGCGTAATGGTCTTTAAGACATCGCAAATATATTAAAAATTATTTTTCGTACGTGTTGATAAGATTTTTCATTAAAAACAAAGTTTGTTGCAAGTTACCCCATTTTCTAAGAAGGGTGAAAATCGCATGTTTTTAAAAAATTAAAAATAACTGAAGAAACCAATAATTTTTTTAACTACGCCAATTTGATGTCCCAGCATCCTTAAAACTTTTGATGCATAAAGGATATGATTAACTGAGAACATAAGTTTTTTAGAAGCTATTGAAGTTGAAAATTGTTGCATGTTGCCCCAGTTGACGGTACACTACCCTTTTCTGTTTTAACTGAGTGAATTCACGTCACAACTATAAAGAGGCATAACTTTGTCCGTTGTTGTTCAGTCTGCTTCGGGCGCTCATCGGAAACGGTCGATTTTGTTTGCTGTCTCGGTTTTGTTAACGCATTGGAATAAAGTGTTTTCTCGTCAAATGTGCTACCTAGGTTAATTTACCAATGAGCCGGAAATTGGAAGAAGCTATTGAAAGAAATAATTGAGAAGACAGGTTTGGTGTGGCAAAAAAGTGGAAAACGAAAAAAGTGGCACTGAAACTAGAGGTGAATAATGGCGTCGGGCTTTGGTAGAAGCTGGGTTTTATTTGCATTGGTGATGATTGTCCTATCTTTTGTGTGTGGCAGTCGAGATACAAATATGTTAGTAGTTGGTAGTGTCCGAGCAGTGAATTGATTCAAGTGTTATAAATAAAGGGAAACCATCGTGAGGTGAATCAGGAATGGGTTTTTAATTTCAATGCATGTTTCGTTGAACGATGGTTAGAGCTAAGAAACGAGTTAACACTGTGTGCGTGTGTTGGGTACATTCGTTCGTGGGAGGAAGGAAGACGCATGCGCAAATCGACGACGGTTCGCCGCGGCGCGTCGTGCCGATGATAGAAGTACAGGGTGCTTCAAAAAAAGTTAAAACGTCGGCTGATTGACATGAATTCACTCTGTGAACGCGTCCATTACCTAGGGGAGAAACAAAATAGAAATAATAAGGCAAACTCAGAGGCATCATGGAAAAGCGATAAGGAATCTGGTGAGTTCGTTCCTGATTGTAGATTTTCTTTTTCCTTTCATTGATGACTGGCCTGACTGGATTATTCATGTTCAATTCAGTGGGAGATGACAAATTGGGTGCATCATGTCTAGCATAGTGATGTAATAAATTACTTATTACAATCTCATTAGTTTCAGATGTTTCAATACGACTCTGCTGTTCGACGAGAGTAGGTGATTTTAGTTTATATTAAATATTTTACATTATCCGGCTATTTCACTAACAGATTTTTTGCAGCGTTTATCAATCTCTTTAAAAATTTAGATTTAGATTTTCTGGGGCTGTGGCCTGGCGAGGTAAAAGCTACTCGGGATTGTATACTAGTGTAGTGTTTGTTTTACCCGGCTTGTAAGAAGATTTGTCCAAGAGGCTTCATTAATTCACCTTCCAGAAACCAGCTCTATTGAAGGGGATGAATAACACGAGAATGTTAAAATCCCAGAAAAACAAAAAAAAATACCAGCTCTGTTATCACTAACTGTTATAACATCTGGTATATCATGGACAATATTATTCTTATTTCAAAAAAATACTGAACTTATTTCAGCATGGGAATGTCTTATCAACAGTTGTTATAATTTAATCGAATTTATAGATGGTTTCAGTTATGAGTATACTACAATCAAAACAGCAGCTGGAGGCACCAAATATAAATTAACATTTAAATGATTTCAGTTTTAATAAAATAAAATGTACCATTCATTAACAACCTCTTTTCATAATATTAATATGCACATTTTGTTTCAGCGGAGAGCATTAGCATGCTTACGTCGCCTGTATTCAAAGAAAATTAATGAATTTGCACTTAATTATATGTATGTATAGTGTTAACCCTTCATTTCATGATTTTTTATTTTTCTTTAAAAATGTTTTTTAACAGTTGCAAACGATAAGTACATCAAGAAAAAAAATTAAAATAAAATACGATTTTTCACTTTTTTCATACATTAATTGTTGCAAATTTGTTACTTTATGAAACGAAGGGTTAATTCAATTCAATAATTTATTTAAATTTTCTCAAATCACAACTAATACCTACTATCGTAAAAAAACTAACTTTTGTTATTTCAAAACAATCGTTTTGTATCTTACAGACTTGGTCGAGTTCATGCTTGCTGCGTTCGATCAAAGCAAGCGTTGCCCTACATTGATGAAATTGAGGTGACAATTTTTCAGTTACCTAACCCTACTCATTCCTCTGATTGTTATAAAAACCTTTTTTTTTTTTTCTATTTGTGTTGTTATTTTCCTTATGTTTGGTGCATTAGTTGTGATACAGGTTTAATATTTATAATATTTCAGGTTATAATCAATATTATTATTACTCATTATATATAATATGGTCAGGATGCAATCAGACCAAACTGAACTGATTTTTCCGAGTCTCACATACGAATATATTTAACTTAATACGAGATTTGATAAGCTAATTTATGAAAATCAGAAGTTTATAATTCCAGCAATACAATGCAATGATATATTCCCAATTTTCGGCTTCACACAAGAATAACATGAGTTCCGAAATCTCCAGTTTTAAATTTTTGTTATGGCATTCAGTTCGGTCTGGTCGAAGCCAGGCCATATATTATATATATTCATGTTATATGCATTCAGTTACTTTTTTTCGTAAATAGCAATCCACAGTCATTTCAATTTTTACGACTTTCATTGCGCAAATGTTTGACAATTTATTTCATTCTTATAGCATTACAGAAATCAGTATCAGTAATGAATTTCAATTATTACGTTTGCTGTGGAGATTCTTTTTGTTGATTAATCAATTAATTTTTATTTTTATTAGAGTTGCTTATATGTTAAGTGGATATTGCTTCACAACCTTTGTAGGTTTCAGAGGTCACAAATGGAGGAACCATACATACAAATATACATACATGACAATTTATGCTACGCGTTGGAAAATATTACAATCACGTGAATTATCTCCATTTCAGTTGTTTAAGCAGTGCGTCAAAATGAAGATGTCATTCCAATATTCTTCCTTGAAGGGTGTGCTCTAATTTATATCTTACTTTTACAGATAATACGCATTCATAACATTGCCCAATAAATTTACCATCTTGACACTAATTTTCAAGGATTTCATATTTAACCTTTACCCTATCCTAAATGTCTAATTTATTTCAGTTTCAGTTTTCAAAAGATATTAAGGAGAAGGAAACGACGGCAAACATTATTTTTCTGCATCTGGTTAGGATAAAAAAATTTACTATTCCATTGAAATTTTTTCTGATTAATTAAAGTTGTTCAAGCGTAGGTTACCTTATGAATTGTAGATTAAAAATTCTATGTATTAATATTTCTTTACACGGATTATAATTTTTAAGTTTCTAAAACTACTTGCTTTTAGGAAAACATATCAATAATCAAATATTTATTGATATGAAACTGTTGGCAAACTTTTATGTTATTAGATAACGTTTATATCAATTTTTTTTTCAGATCAATTATTTTGGAACACATTGTGATAGAACGGATAACTCAACAAAAATAATAATCTTTCCGAAACATCTAATGTAATAATGTAATAATCTTCACAATTAGTAGATATTATCATGGAATTAGAAATCCTTATGTTTTCATCTTATTATTTCTTTTTATAACATATTATATGACATATTTTCAGCCGTGTTTCTTAAATAAACTTAAATTTGGTTGTAATACGATCAGACCGAATTGATTGGCATCAGCATTTTTTCAAGTTTGTGTGCAAATATTTTTATCCTGAGACAAAATCTTTGATTTTTATCAATCAGAGTCGATAGTTTATAAACCAAGGAATTCATTGTAATCGATATTATGCGCTTTTCGTTCTAGAATGTGAATTAAAATGGATTAAATTTCTGTTGTTTCTAAATTTTCTCATAGCGCTCAGTTCGGTCTGGTCGAAGTCCGACCGTTTACTTTTTGACTTTTTTGATATTTTATTACATTATATTATTTTAACACAACATCATATATATTACATAACATTACTGTGCATATTATATTGTATTAAATTAATATCGACGGTAGGGGCATCTGGGTATCCTCGTTTTATAAAAAGAGCGGGTTACCGTGTATGCTAGTACCGTATTGAATACTAGACGTTCCTCAATTTATGTCAAGGGTATTTGACATGGTTGAGAAAAATAAAGTATTTGATTACTTTTTGTAAAATAAGGACGCACTCTTTTTTCGGAAGCCTTGGCGGCGGGATTATAATTTGCATGCTATAGTGGTTAGTCAACAATATGGTTATAGCTTCTCGAGACTTTTCCCCTTTTCACCCTGGATACCGTTAGTGCCTCTGCTTACGATTCCATTCCCTTAGAAGTCTCATTGAGTGGTTATGATTGTGTTGCGTGGTAGCCAAGATGGACGTGTGGGTTATTTTTTTGCCACAACCGCGGCGCTGCCGTAAACCCAAAGTGGATTCAATACATACATACATACATACATAACTTTGTCCGTTGTTGTTCAGTCGAGAAACTTTCAACATTAAATTGTGGGTAATTATTTTCTCTACAACTTATTTGAAGGCACCAATATCCTCTTTCCACAGAAAGAACAGGAAATTGATGTGGTATGTACTGAAGTCAAAATTGATCAATTCTAGCGTGAATTCACGACACATAAGTAACTGATCACATCACAAAAACTTAAATTTTTTAATGATCAAATTATTTTCATTTTGAAGGAATTCTTCCGTTTGCTTCTATTTTTTTTTTCATTTTCATGTAAATTGGTTAACTTCTAGAATGATAACAGTTTCGAAAGTCCGGAAAAGCGATTTCACGTCACGGTAGAATGTGTCTTTAGTGCATTCGTCCGAATATTTTGCGAATGTAAAAGAAGATAATTTTATCTAATTTAAACTTGCTCAAAACAATGTATATGCCCTCATCGAGATGGTTAGTATGATTTTCATCCTTTCTTCATAATTCTTCTGAAACAATTTTATTAAAGTAATTTTCAATTGAATAATACACTTTATTTCAACATATCATGATCATCATTTTGAATTTGATTACTGAATTTTGCATAAAAATGTTTTGTTACATTCCTTTATTAATAGCAAGCACACATTTCCGAACAATATAATGAAATAACGGAGAAATTATTTGAAATTATGCTGAGATTAGCGAATAAGTCCATAGAAAAGTACCGAATGGCTTTTCTACAGATCCGTCTAAATTTATTACTTTAATCGTGGCAAATTATTTTACGTTCATATTCAGTGGAAAAAATGTTTTAGTGAAGGTTGTTAAAAAATGAAATTAAAAATAAGTTTGATCTTTCAAACCTGTACAAATTACAAAAACCTATTCTCACAACATAAAAATAAAAAACCCGCTTGATGCCAATTCCGTCAATTTGTGACCGAACAAATCTTCCCAAATAACAATGCTTATTACCGGTCACAAAACGTTGTTGCTTTGGACCTCCCAACAAAAAACCCAGTCAGTGTCATAATTTTGGTGCTGACCATAAACATCAACATCGAATGGAACCAAACCGGGAACGGAAAAACTTCTGCCGACATCCGGCACCGAAACCGAATGCAAATATCTAATACTCTTAAATCACTGTTTGAAATTTCCAAACTTTAGCTGGATCCATTCGGGAAAAAACTTTTCCGCTTTATCACCGGCAAGCTTTGTGGGCTTTGGTTCGGGTTTTTTTTTTGCTTTGGTTCTCAATTTCCAATTCCGAGAATTCGGTTTCTTCTTTGCGCAAAGCTGAAAATAACGAGCCTTTTCAATCGCGACAAAAGACGCAACCGTCCAGCAACCATCATCCGAAGCTTTGCCCGAACAAGGGAAGGAAAAATCAATTCAGTAGCAGTCAGCCATTATGAGCTTACCATTACTGAATCGTGAGGAGATTGTTGAGACGAGCCGAACCAAAAAAAATTAAGCTTTGCTCCGATCTCCCGAGAAAAACCGCACCCAAGAACTGTTAATCAGTGGACAGTTGGATCGGAGCACATGGATTTGGTTATGTTAAAATGTCAATTATTAATGCTTTTCGAACCGGCTTTGAGAATTTTGGAAAATCTGATTGGATTCTTTAATCTGCGAATATTTTGTTTTAAAACTATTTTGAATCCCCGAACTCACGCACTATCCCTTATATCGAGCAGAAAAACTTTGCAGCAGTCTGACAGCCTAGGACGATGCTGGCTCATCAAAACTTTTCCCATTGAACTTTCCTCCCGCAAAATAAGTGGTTCCGCCTTCCTGCCGACCATTGGCGGACAAAAATGGTTCCGGTAGCATAAGAACCATAACCATATCCCCAGCAATGTGCCTCTGAGAGCGAGAGACTCAAGAGAAGCAAGCAAACTGCAAAATGTCCAATAAATTTCAATGATTGATTTTATGGTGAACATTGGCGATGCCACGGCCATGTTCGGTTCGGTCGGAGGACACAGACTAAATCGACCGGCGGACTTTTCAATCGTTAGAAACACGAACGAGGCGACGACGAGGTCCTTTTTGGACCGGAAGAACAGCAAAGTTTCATTGGCAGCCACGGGATTTTCGGATGAAAAAAATAAATCGAACCACCAGCAGCAGTCATAATTCAGGAGCTGCAACAGCCACAAAAAGCTCGTTTATCTCCGGATTGGATGCGGTTTGATTGAAATGTTTATCATATAAATACAATTTAAGCGTTCGTTATGCGGCGAGAAGCTAACAAATCTGGGATTAAAGTTTGATCGCAAGATTTGTTATTTGGATTGAAATGGCTCGGTTAGAATCAACGTAAAATTCAATAACAGGCGTTGCGTAGTTTTTAAGATATTGCAGCTTGGATTGTAATAATCCAACAATTCCTATTTTCGTAGTATTTCAAGTCACATATATTTTAGACAGCTTAAAATTTAATGAAATAATATAGTAATAGCTGATCTATCTTACGCCAGAAATTTAAATAAATTAAAGCTTAGTTCTTTTAGAAATGGGACACTTTCATTTGCAAATAGCTCGTTAACTAGTTATCGGATATTCAAAACTTTGACAGCATTTTGTTGCCTGTAAAAAGTACTATTCGGCCTATTTTTTTCAAAATTTAAAATTTACGCGTTTTTGAGATATGTACGATGCAAGAGAAAAAGAAAAAAATAATTTTGCACAGTTTCCTTTAAAATTCGTCATTATCAAATTGATAGCTGACAAAACCGTTGATTATTCAAAGAATTACTGAGTTTTTGTGGTGGATAAGTATGCAAACACTGTCAATAATGTCCACAAAGTTCAAATCAAGCATTGGAGTGAAGCACATGATCGGCAACAACGGTTAAGGATCATCAAGGAAGTCAAGTCTCATATCAGCATTTTTAATTTTCAATAAACGAAAAACTAAGGGTAGATCGCTGAAATGTCCAACACAATTTTCTCCGATAAGCTGAAAGTGTTGCCTAGTGATGACTCATAGAAATCCAACCTCAAACAACCATTTTTTGATAGTTCCAGAGCTCTTAAGCTGTAAAACCGGTACCGAAAAAAAAACGTTCAAAAATGTGGTCAAAAATAATCAAATTTGTTCATTTCGAAACAACTGTATCCACTAAAATGCTTTCAGTTTCCAGTTTCCAGAGAAGTATTGGACCATAAAGTATCAGAAATTGAAGAAGGAGAGTGAAGCCACCTAAAATATAGATTTTACGAAGTATAAGTTGCAGAAACTGATTAATACCATGACCGAAAAAAGTGTGCGCCGGCCAATGGGAGATACCAAGAATAAAGTAGAAATTTCTTTAACAAAAAACGGTAAATATTTTTTTTCAAATTTTTTCATGAAAGATCATAACATTACCTTCTTTTTCTTCATAGAAAGTATTTGGTTCCAACGAATGGTTTTTGAGATACAGGCATTCGTAACTGTCCCATTTCTAAAAGAACTAAGCTTTAGAACATCAGAGTCAAAAGTTATGGAGGTTCAAAACCGAAGTGACAGTGCTAGTGCTTTCCATTTCTATAGAACTATGATCGTTTCTGTAGATTTTCAGCAAACTGATAATAACTTAATATAAAATATGGCAAAATTATAAGAATAGATTGTAAAATAACACAAAATCTCTTTCATTTCTATTTTTAAGTTTATTTCAAGTATTTTTCTTAAAGAAATTCAACCATTCCTTGTAAATTCTATGAGGGCTGAACATCGTTCTCTTCAGCTGGATTTTGGAACTTAAAATTATCAATAACAACTTAAATTTCAAGCTGATTGATATGCACATCATTATATTGATGTGTTCATTAGACTCTCATGGAACTGTTTAAAGATTTGAATGCCCAATGTCTTTTTCACTATTTTGTGATGGTCCCATTTGGGTCCTCCCTCCCTCCAGTTTATCCTTTGGATATTTGTTTATACATTTCTTTGTCATTTTTCTTCGTCTGTACTACTTCGTCGTTTTATCAACTTCCGCGTATGTCCATTACTGTACAGATTATATGTCTGATAACGCACCAGATTGCCATCACATGAAAAAGATCCTTTTAAGGATTCTTGCTTATGTTAAACAATTCTCTTCACATATAGTATCGCCATTCTTTTGAAGCTGTTCATATTCAAATTATCTTTGATGTCTAGTGGTATTACCTACATCTTCAAACCATTGTAGAATATTGATCGTTTTTTCATTTCTTTTTTAGCAATTGGTAGTCTAAAATCACAAGCTCTGGGAGCGACATTTCATCCTTTGGATATTTAAATTTAACATTTATTTTCTTATTCTTCTTTCCATCACCGTACAATTTCATATCTCATTTTTTGTCGGATCTCAATCACTTTCATATGATCCTTTTAAGGATTGGTCTGTTTATTAAATAATCTATTTAATGTATTGTATTGACAGTTTCCAAACTGTAGATCTCGAGACAAATATGAAGGTAACATTCCGTTTTTTCATTTTATGGACAAACATCACACTGTTATAATCAATACGTTGTTTCACAGATAACCATTTAAGCATGTCGAGCATAAAAGCACTAGGCTTGTATCGGTTGCAAAGTATCACAACTCTCATAATTTTATTTTAAAATTTTTGCAAACGCTTTGTTTGTGCATCTGAAGCATGAAGTAGAATTGTTAAACAGAAATCAAAATGTGGCATAATAACCGACTTCACGTAGAGTTAAGTGGAGTAAAAGTACGAGTCGGGTAAAAGTACGTTTTAAGATTATCACAAACCGAGAGCAGTAAAATTCAAAACTCTGGTGTGGATAAATAGTGTTTTAGACTGCCTACATTCAGACATAATTTTTTTTCGTATAAATTGGTAATACTCCGCCATGGACCGAGTGAATTTTAGGAATTATGTTCGTCAAGTTATGTCGTGAGACGGAATACTATGTAAATAAAATAATCATGGTAATACTCCGAAAAATTAGGTAAAGTAGCTTTTTTCGTAAATGATGTAATATTTAAAATAACGGCAAACATGTTTGAGTAATCAAAATTCTGGCATTCAATGAATTTTTCAATGTGTCTGTTTAGCTGTTTTTAACCACAATCAAATGCCGAAGAAAGAATTAAATTATTATGTCTTTGTTTTGCACAATAAACTGTGAATCACAAAAAATCTTGAAGGGGCAAAAGTACGAGCTGAAAATTGGGCAAAAGTACGAATGATATACACGGTCTATTGAAGTAAATCTGAACGGAGAGTTTCAACTTCTTTTAAAATGCACTGGAAACATCAGCGCATATTTTTGTTTCTACAAAAACTTGTTCGCGCGAAAAATTGCTCAAAACGATGAGAACTGGCTTTTGTAAATCTTTTGAATATAGACAATTAGTGGAGAACTCCAAATTCGCTCAGGTCATTTGCCCATGTATAGGATTTGTATCAGAGGCGAACACAAGAACTGCTGCTGTAGGCAAAGATTGATATAAGAGAATTTTATTCTTGACTTCATGCAGAATTGTGAAATTTTGAATGGTCGTACTTTTACCCCACATCTTTCGAACTTTTTCCCCAAAGGTGGGGTAAAAGTACGTTTCGATAGCTGTTGAGCATTTTCACTAATGCTATCAAATGCGTCGATCGATTATCTTCGTAATTTATTAGAAGAGAGATAAAAGTCTAAAGAATCAAAGGCTGTCCTTGTTTTTATGGAAAAACGACTGCAAAATTTTCTAAAAATAGGATAGCACAAAGGTCGTACTTTTACCCCACCATACTCTAAATGGTTTTTGACCAGAAAGTCAAATATCTATTTATCCGGCAAAGTGCACCGATGCAGTCGATCAATCGTTTCAAACGCTCTCTTAAAGTCAAGGAAAACGGCGACTGTGTAACTCCCATTTTCAACATTTTCTTTACATTTTCTTTTTTTTTGTTTCGATTATAATCGTTTTACCATCTTTATGGCATTCGCGACTTTATCAACGTTGCAGTTGGCGGATCGTTATTGAAAAACTTATCCGGTACAACTGTGTTCGATGTTTACTCTTGGACTTGAACTCGCGGACATCGGCTCAGAAGACAACAGACTTGCCAACTGGGCTATATCTCAAGTCCGTTAACATTTTCGAATTTCATGGAATGTTGTTTTCTGAATACAGATTGTACCTTAATCAAAATATTTTCCGACTCAATGAACTGTAGCAATTGCCGGTTGACTGCTAATTCTAGCACTTTTTCTTGAAGCTCTAGCATGTTAATAGGTCTGAATAAGGTTGATCCACGTGCATTAGGCTGTTTTGGTTCAGGAATCATTGTTGAATATTTCCATGTATTCTGCATATTACCTTATTGCAGACTAGTGTTTATAATTTCCAATATTGGATTTGCAAGTATTGATAAAGAGTCCTTGAAAACTCTCAGTGATACATTATCAATGCCCGCTGCAGATTTCAGGTTTTTTAATATTTCAAAACTATCTTCAACAGTAACGCTTTCAATGGAGCTGCAGTTTCGATCATCGTAATCTATTTATGCTTAGCTGATATTTGAACCTGCAGCTATACTATCATGAATTTGCATGACACTGTCTACGAAATAATTATCGAACTTTTCCGCAATTTCCTATTCGTTAGTAGTTTCAACACCATTGAAATTTACAGAATCAAGTTTTACACCACCTGGGTTGACGTTTAATAGTTTCTAGAAGGGTTTTCCGTCGTTTTTGTTCTTGTCTAGTTCTTCACAAATCATGACTTAAAATTCCAAAAAATTGAAGAAAATTGCAAATCGCATGATTCCGTTTGTATATAATTAACAATAATATGCATGTTTTCTTCTATCAAAGTGAATAAAAAAGATACTGCAAGGCGAAGGGATTGCTTTTTTGCCAACTTCAATTATTTTCCTTTTAAATATTTCAGTCTTGATACCATAAACATAAACTTATTTGGTTGAAAAATTTCTCCTCAAGGTCAGAAAATACTTTTAAAAATTCTGATCCCAAGTAAAGCTTAAAATGCTGGAAAAAACGCTTCTACAGGCCAGAAAATACATTTTGGGTATCCCGAATAAAGCTCAGATCTCCAAAAAAAAAAACGCTTCTAATGTAAAAAAAAACGATTTTAAAGTTTGGATCTCAAATCAAGTTTAGAATCTTGAAAAAACACTCCGTAAGGCAAAATACTGCATTTTTAAAATGTGATCTCTAATTAAGCTCAAAATTCCAGAAAAACCGTTTCTAAACGCAAGAAAATGCATTTTAAAGTTTTGTTCCCAAATTAAGCTCAGAAACTCGAAAAAAACACTTCTAGAGACCTGAAAATGCCTTTTAAAGATTGTATAGAAAATTGAGATAAGAAACTTGAAAAAACGCATCTCATGGCCAAAAAATGCATTTAAAAGTTCTGATCTCAAATTAAGCTATGAATCCCGAATAAACGCTTCTAACGGCTAAAACATGCATTTTCTAGTTTTGATCCTAAATTAAGCTCAGAAAATCGAAAAACGCTTCGCAAGGCAAAATAATGCATTTTAAAGTTGTAATTTTTAATTAAGCTCAGTAGTCCGAAAAAAAACGCTTCAATAATGCATTTTAAAGTTTTGTTCCCAAATTGAGTTTTGTAATCCTAATTTAAGCATAGGATTCTAAAGGCCAGAAAATGTTTTTTAAAGTTGTAATCCCAAATTAAGTTAAGGATCGCGAAAAACGGTTTTTTAAGGACAGAACATGTATTCTAAAGTTTTGATTCCAAATTAAGCTCAGAATCCCGAAAAAAACACTTCTTAAGATCAGAAAATGCATTTTGAAGTTGTGATCCCTAATCGAGCTAAGAATTCCATAAACACGCTATTGAACGCTAGAGAATGCATTTTAAGGGTTTGATCCCAAATTAAGCTCAGAATCCGAAAAAACGCTTGTAAAGACCAAAAAATGCAATTTAAAGTTTTGATCTCAAATTAAGCTTAGATTCCCAAAAAACGCTTCTAAAGGCCAGCTTAAGCTTAAAATCCCAAAAAGACGCTTCTAAATGCCATAAAATGCATTTTAAACATTTGATCCCAAACTAAGCTTAGAATCCTGAAAAGGATTCTTAAATCCAGAAAATGCATTTTGAAGTTGTGATCCAAATTAATCTTAGAATCCCAAACAAATGCTTATTTAGGCCAAAAAATGCATTTGAAAATTTTGATCCCAAATTAAGCTCAGATTCCCGAAAAACCGCTTTAAAAGCCAAAAAATCCATGTAAAATTTGTGATCTCGGAAATAGCTAATGATCGCAGAAAAACGATTCTTAAGGCCAGAAAATGTATTTTAAAGTTTTGATCTAAATTAAGCTCAGAATCCCTAAAGAACGCTTCTATGGGCCTAAAAATGCATTTAATGGTTTTGTTTTCAAAATAAGCTAAGAATCCCGAGAAAACGCATTTAAAGTCCAGAAAATGCATTTTCAAGTTTTGATCCCAAATTAAACTTAGAATCACGAAAAATCGCTTGTAAAGGCCAGAGCATGCATTTTAAAGTTGTGATCAAAATTAAGCTCAGAATTCCAAAAAAAAAAACGTTTCTAGGGGCTAGAAAATGCATTTTAAAGTTTTTATCCCAAAACAAACACAGATTACCGAAAAAACGCTTCTAAAGGCCAGAAAATGAATTTTAAAGATTGAATACCAAATAAAGTTAAGAATCTCGAAAAAAAAAACGCTTCTGTTGGCCAGAACATGCATTTTAATGTTTTGATCTCAAAATAAGCTTAGAATCCCGAAAAATCGCTAATGAAGGCCAGAATATACATTTAAAAGGTGTAATCCCAAATAAGGCTCAGAATCCTAAAAAAAAAAAACAATTCAAATTATCAAAAAACCAGCAGATATGTGTTGAAATGATTCCAATAGTTTCCAAGTAATCAAAAGTAATTTTATTTTTGGCATTCCACATCGGATCCCTGTTGAGGTCAAGATCTTGACCAGTTTCGAGGTTATTGACTTGGGTGGTCGGTTTTACCGATTTTCTGTCAATCCTGTATTTCGGTATTTGTAATTGATAAAATCGATGAAACTGGTAAAATTTGTAAAACTGGTCTAATTAAGGGATACCAAACATACGTTTTTAAGAGTACGTGCGCTCTTTTTCAATGTACACTTTTTTAAAACAAAGACATTTAGCAGAGAAAGTAACTTATATCAGTCCATGAAAATTGTGCTCCGCATGTTTACAGCATCTACTTAACAATACTTTTCATTCAGTTAAACTCAATAGCTTGCTTAAATTGCCAGTTTTCATAAAGGCATCTGCTAGACATCGAACTTAACTCTGAAGACAATAAGCGCCTATAAGTACACTATTTATTTCAAAATTAAAAGCATTGCCTTAAAGCTTGTTCTGCCAGGTTGGAAATAAACGAGTCGAATAAAAAATGAAACACTCTTTTCGAGCAAAGTATTTTATCATATTTAGTATTGTTTTCAAGCATAAAATCAAAATCTACTGTCCCTTAGAATAGTCAAATTGGAAATACTGGGCTATTGGCCCGTCTCTGTTTGGTAAACCATTATTGAATTTCACTTATAATAAACATATAAATGGTCTCCAATTGGAAAAGGATATATACATATGAAAGGATTAAAGTATTTCAAAAATTAAAATCAGAACTTACATGAAAATCAAATAACTTGCAACAAATTGTCAGTATTGGAAGGACAAAAATGACTGAATTCTTATAATACTGTTTCTTACTCTTTTGAAAAATTATCTCCATGTACTGATGTTTTTTTCATCTGCCAAAATCAAGCTAGTGAAAAAATAAAAATTAATTGAAAAACTTCAACTGTTGGAATGAAAAAAAATTGCTATAAATTGCAACACATTAAGTTTAACCAGGGACTTTTAAAAACACGTATCGATCAAGCAGCAAGGGCAATCCTACAAGAAACGGATTCGCGATGGATTAAAAGAAGGCTTCCATGATGTCCACAGGTTTAGTGACTCAGTAAGAAGGATGAAGATTTTTGGAAAGCAGTTGCTTCATTCAAGGATAAGTACACTTCCTTTTTTTTCAGCTAAGATTGGTTTAACGTAATGCATTTGATTTGCTTTTTCTTGTTAGAAGTGAAAATTTAGTTTTCTTTCATTCATCCCATTTTCTATCTTTTTTCGTTTACAAACCTAACTGATTCTTTTGAATTGATTTTGGGTATCAAATATTCACGCTTCCATGAAAACATGAAAAGTTCAATATCTTTCAAACGATTAAAGTTCAGCCCTGTGTTATTCAAAATTTTCTATATTTTGACGAATTTTCAGTTCAAATAACTAGAGCATTACTAAAGTTATTATTTTTTTTTTACAAAAATATGACAAGCTGATTTGACATTGTATTTTGACATCTATAAATACAAGTTTTTCATCGAATCTGTACAAACTTTGATAAAACTTAAATTTTCATAGTGACAGAAAAAACCCAAAATCATTAAAATTTTGAGATCAAATTAATAGAATTTGCGAAAGACTAAGTATTTGTCATAATTTCAAACCGGTTAGCAAGTTTTGGTAAACAAATGTAAGATATTTTAGAGCCCAACGTTGAATTTATTTTTTCATCTTTACTTTATATTCAAAAACCAGTGTAAAAAAATCATCATGCTTAGAATTTATCATTATTTAAAAATAATGATCAATAGGCCTCATCCTTTTCATTTCTTATAAAATTTTTATTATGTCGTTATTTAAAAAAATCTCATCTGAATTTAACAGTTTTAAAACTAAATAACAGGAGCTTAGGAGAATAGAATTTAACACTGATTATATAACACTAGTCAAAAGTGTTTCCTCTTCATATCCTTTTTACCCAATCCAAACAAAAATTGATTTGCTAGGATGCAGAGGTAACCTCGGTCCTAAAGCATGAAATATTATTCTTTCAATCCCTTCCTCTCTTTTCCTTCTATCCATTGACTACTAGGACGTGGCCGGCGCCGTTATTGATGTATAAAGAGAGAGCATCAGTTGTGTTCATTGTGAATGTGCTGTCAATCCCAGATACCATTCATTTGACCTCTGGACAAAATTGATGGCCTCGGTCAATCACGGAGTAGCAACCATTGGCGATGTGGAATTAGTTCTACTGAGCCACGCCTGCGATCATGGAATTTGATATGCGTTTGCTTTAATATCGATAAAAATCACGAAGATTACAAAGAACTACTGATTGAGATTATATTGCATGTTGCATTTCACGTTCAATGATTTAAGGTGGATGTGAGTAGTCAATTAAGCTAAGCTCAGCTAAGCTAAAAATTATCTCCATGTACTCTTTTTGACTTAGTGGGATTTGATAAACCATGTCTAATTGTAGTATTAATGACACTGATTGCATGGAATTTATCTATATATATAAAAAGCAATTATCTGTATGTTTGTTTGTTTGTTTGTTTGTTTGTTTGTCCTCTATAGACTCAGCCGCCTTAAGAGCTAGAGATCTGAAATTTGGCATGGATGCTCATTAGGACCAGGAATGATGAAAAATGTTTTTAGATTTTTTGGCGACCCCTTCTGGAGGGGGTCGTCCATAGAAGACAAATATTGTTTTCACGTTATTGACGTTATTTTCCGTCGGATTGTGATAAAAATTTGCACATGAGTGTTTTGAGAGACGAGCAACCGATTACAGTTATCAAATTCAGGGTCAGGGGTCGGCCAAAGGGGTCGTCCATATTCACTGATTAATGTTTTTGCGATATTGGCGTTATTATACATCGGATTGTGATGAAAATTTGCACATGAGTGTTTTGACAGACGAGCAATCCATTACAGTTATCAAATTTAGGGTTAGGTGTTGGCAAAAGGGGTCGTCCATATCCACTGATTAATGTTTTTGAGATATTGGCTTTATTGTACATCGGATTGTGATGAAAATTTGCACATGAGTGTTTTGAGAGACGAGCAATCGATTACAGTTATCAAATTTAGGGTCAGGGGTCGGCCAAAGGGGTCGTCCATATTCACTGATTAATGTTTTTGCGATATTGGCTTTATTTTACATTGGATTGTGATGAAAATTTGCACATGAGTGTTTTGAGGGACGAGCAATCGATTACAGTTATCAAATTCAGGGTCAGGGGTCGGCCAAAGGGGTCGTCCATATTCACTGATTAATGTTTTTGCGATATTGGCTTTATTTTACATTGGATTGTGATGAAAATTTGCACATGAGTGTTTTGAGGGACGAGCAATCGATTACAGTTATCATATTTAGGGTCAGGGGTCGGCCAAAGGGGTCGTCCATATCAACTGATTAATGTTTTTGCGATATTGGCGTTATTAAACACCAGATTGTGATGAAAATTAGCACCTGAGTGTTTTGAGGGAAGAGCAATCGATTTCAAGTTTCGAATTGCGGATCAGAAGTCGGCTGAAGGAGTCGTCCATACCCAACTTTAATGTTTTTGCGATATTGACGTTATTCTACATTGGATTGAGATAAAAATTGCCACATAGGAGTTTTTAGGGACGCTCTTTTGCTTTCAGGTTTCAAATCTTGACTCAGGGGTCGGCAAAAGTTTTGTTCATTGTTCTTACGATATTCTCTTGATTGAGCATGGAATTGTAATGAAAATTGACACATGGGAGTTTAACAGAAAAAATAATTGATTTCAGGTGTCAAGTTTTGAATCGTGGTGAAAAAAAAAAGACCGTCCATGTTAGTTGCTCACTGTTTTCGCGATATTGTCGTGATCATGCATTGGATTGAGATAAAAATGTTCAGATGAGGGTTATAAACTACGATCAATTGACTCTAGGTGGACTCTAGGCATGTTCCGTGTCAAGGGTCGGCGAAAAGGGCGTCTATATTCACTGTTCTCTGTTTTCAAGTTCCTGACGCTATTTTACATATAATTTGAAAAGAAAAAATGGCACAAGGGAGTTTTGAGGAACGTAAAATTGGTTTCAATTTTCGAGTTTCGGGCCATGAGACAAAAAAGAGGGTTTCATTGAATGTTCAGTGTTTTGTGCAATAATTTTGTTGGAGGCAGTTAATTGATACCAATTTAAGTGTGAAGGTCAAGCAAAAGAGTCGTGCACATAAAGAAATAGTACATGTTTCTGCCATAATGTCTAGATTTTGCAACCGATCGAAAAGAAAACACTCTCACATAAATTTTAATAAAAAGCCAATCAACTGTGTAATTTGAATTTCAAGTAATAGTAATAGTAGCGACTTTAAACACTGTTGAATTTTTTCCCCAAAATTTTCAAAAGAATGTGTCGAATTCATTTTCTAAACTCATTTTGACGTACCAATGATTTAAAGCGAAACGAAGTTCGTACGGGATCAGCTAGTAACGTTATAAATTTAACAACTATTTTAATTGAAAATGATGTTTATGTGCCTTTCAATTTTCCCTTTATCATCATCTTCTTGATATCTAATCATTATATGTATCTATCATCATCATATAATTATAATAACTTCGCACTGCGGTTGCCAAAGTCATAGTAGTTTCATACAGTTTTAAGCGACAGTTGATCCTATACTCTGCAACACAGTTTTCAGATTTATTAACAGATTCTACACATTTTGTAAAAGTTTTTATAGTCTTTCATAAATCAACATGAAATTTTGTATACAAAAAGGATTTTTTGGTTAAAAATGAATTAATTTGATTCAACAAAACACTGTCCCAAACTATTTGATTTATTCACAGAGTAACAGTTTTTTGTGGTTTATGTGGTACGGATGTTTTCCCGCGACCTCGGTCGTGATCGCATTCAGTTTGCTTTTCAAAAAATAAAATAAACAAATAGGAAGGAAAATCTATAAAAAAAAATCAGTCAAAGTTCAGCAATAAATATAATTTTTTGGATCTTTTTTGTTGCTATAAGAATGATGTAAATTTATAAAAACTTTGTTACTGCTTTGTCTTGAAAAAGAAAATGCTTCAAAAGTATTAAAAATAAAAACAACAGAGTTCCATCAATCACAAAAAAAAAATCTTGATAAACAAATTTCATACAAACATTCAAACAAGTGTTTAGGAGCTGACTCTGTTGAAATATTATATGTTCAAATTAAGAAGTTTCTAATCAATTTTCAACATTAATGGTTGTGGTGTATCTTCTTTTCAGTCATTGTACATACGTAGGGGAGAGGCGGGATATATGCGCATATTAAGGAAAGCACTCATTTTCTCCCAAATTCCAATAGATAGGAGTCTGAAAACTATATACACATGAGCGGAAATCTGCTTTATATTCGTTAGAGCAATTTTTCTGTTAAAATCTCTTACATTTTTTGTGAAAATAATTTTATAATAAAAGAAGTCAAAATAGCCGATTTCCGAAACTGGCGGGCTTAAGGCGCATATTTATGGTTTTAACTTAACTATTATATTTCATCAACACAAGCAATATTTTGATATAATTTAATTGAAAATGGTAGAAACGGATGTTAAGCGTACGTCAAGGCTGAAATTTTGGTAAATTTTTTTTACATCACTAGTTATTTTGCATAAAACATATAAGGTATGCCATATGGCCATATTTCATTGTAATATTTTCATCATATCATATTTTTATGGGATCAATAGTTCTTCTTTTCTCGCTGTAAGATCGTGATTAGAGCTTGCATTCAGAACCTGTCTCTTATTCCAATATCTTCTCATTTAAAACTTTGCCAAAAGCTTCAATTTATTTAATTTCCAATTTCCAGATGAATAAGAAAGAAAAACCATTGAAATTTTTGTTCACAAAATCTGTACACACGATAATTGAAGTTCAATATATTTTAACAAAACTGACAAAAATATTGTTTGAATTTTTTTTTTTTTTTGGCATGTATTACAATCAAATTTCTTCATGCCATGTTTCAACAGCGTATTACCCTCAAACTGCACTAATTAGATACGTTGAATCTCCAGCCATATCGTCAATCGACTGTATGCGCATATTACCCAACATACGCATTTAGGAATACTTCCCCCTACAGTCTTTAAATGTTGTGCTTCGTTAGTTGGATAGCTCAACTGAAATGTATGAAAATGTCACGAAAAAATATCGGCTAGAGGGACATGGCAACTTGTCAATGATTTTTCAAACATCACTATAGTTTTAATTCAAAAACTTTTCGATGTTTTCAGCAATAATCAAATCTTACATGAACTTTGCAGTAAGGATTATTTAGCTTAGATTTTGAAGCTGATTGAACAAAATTTGAGTATTTGTACTTAAACATAAAAAGTGTTCATTTTATAAAACGGACACCTATATATTACGACTAAAAGTTGACGTTTAACCCAAATTTGATGAAACTGGTTTCATCGTGTATAAAAGTTTGTTGACAAAGCACTGACATATTTTTTGTGAGAAAATGACTGGATTTCGTAAAATGGGACGAATTGATAAAGAAACCCGTGTTTTTATAATTCAAAAGTACTGCTCAGATGGACTTTCGTGTTAAAATTTTGCAAAGCTTGTGGAACGATCGAAATCTGCGGTTTATCAAATCATCAGGAAGTTTGGAGAGCACTGTACTCTTGAAGATTTGCCAAGATCCAAAACCAGAAGAGGCACAGTGAATCCACAAATCGAAAAGAAATGTGTTAAGCTTTTGTTGTCACATGGACACAACTCTGTTCGAAAAATTGCCAAGAAACTGAAAATTTCCGTTGGGACCGTCCAAAACATAAAACGAAGGAACCACATTAAAACCTTCAGGAAGCAGAGACATCCTAAACGGAGCGCGGAACAGCACGAACGAATGAAGCAGCGATGTCGGAGATTGGATACGATTTTGAAGAAGCAAAGTAACCGTTGCATTGCATGGACGATGAAACTTATTGCAAACTTAACACAGCCGCTCTTCCTGGGCCGCAATTTTTCAACGCAATTGTTGGTAAGGAGGTACCTCATGATAAGCGATCCATTGAAATCGAAAAGTTTGGCAAAAAAGTGCTTGTTTGGCAAGCTATCTGCTCTTGCGGAGAAAAAAGTTCACCATATTTCACAACAGGTACCATCAATGGTGAAAATTATCGTAAGGAATGCATCGAAAAACGCCTTGTTCCTCTTAATCGTCATCATACAAGCACACCATTGCTTGTTCTGGCCTGACCTTGCTTTCGTACGCTATGCTTCAGCTGCTCTAAAACTACTGAAATCCTTCAAGATATGTTTTGTTGAGAAAGAGGACAATCCGCCAAATTGTCTTGAGCTGCGCCTGGTAGAGCGTTACTGGGCAATCATCATTCGGGAGGATGGTAGAGAAGCACAGTCCATCGACGAGTTCAAGAAAATGTAGACAAAAGCCAGCCGAAAAGTCAAGCCGGAAACTGTAAAGAGGCTTATGAAGGGAGTTTGAGGAAAAGTACACCAATTTTTTTGTTGAACGCTTTTGGTTAAATTTTTCACATTCTTCTTTTTCTGGATTAGTTTTGCAATGTGTTAAAGAAAACTGTATGTAATTTGATCAATAAATGAATAAGATATCGCCAAAACAAAGTGTACGTTTTATAAAATGAACACTCCTTATTTGGTAAATAAAACATCTACCCTTATCAATTTTATTACAACGCCAGAAAATGTTGAAAAAATTGATCGGAAATATCGGTTTTACCATCCAAAAGCCTGTATTTCCGGTATTGAGAAATGGACCGTTTACCGTTTTACCGGTTTTACTGGTTTCGGAAAAACCAGTTAGACCACCCTATTTATAACTGAGGCCAATCAGTCATAAACAAAAGAGATTAAATTTTCTTCACTCGAATGCGTACATCTTTCAAGGATATGGAGGCTCACATCTTATAATTGCTTGAACATTGACCATGACCTCTGGTTTAAAGAAATTCCCTAGGTCATGGTGAGCGCCTCCTGTCCTGATGTTTCCATAAAAAAAATTAGTTTAAAGTCCTTGAATTACATACAACTGTTTTTCGAACGAATAAGCCCATATTTCAATGAAAACAGACTTAAACAATTTCACTTCACACCTACAAAAGCCAATTCAATTCCCAAACAGAGAGTCAACCCGGGATTGTTAAATCCGTCACGTATTATCCATGCTTGTTCGAAATAATTACCACCATTCTATTGTAGCCTCTTTGAGCGATGCCAACACCGGAACGTCACTTTAAATTTGCCAACTGTTTGCATAATAGAGCATCGGATTTGCCCCACTAAATCACGACGACCAAACTAACGTTCAAACAAATTTGGCATCCTACCTACCGATGATTTTGGAAACGATAAACAACCTACCTGTTGATTGTTGAGTGATAATTTATTCTGCATCACCACATCCACCACCCGCAGAATGATGTCCGATGCAACTTCCTGCTCGTGTTGGCTTCCGGTGTTTTCGATGTAGCGAAAAATCTGCAATGGAATTTGAAATCGGAATGACGCAGGGGTTTATTAGAATGTGGGTTGTTTTAATGATGAAAATAATGAGTGTTGGGAAAAGCAAATTAAGTTTTTTCTCAATAGTGTAGTGATGTTGTTCTTAGATTTAACCACTGTTTTTTGTGTTTATTTAAGAGGGAAACCTTTTCTATGGTTTAAGCAAATAAACTATTATGAGTCAGTAAACAGTTAAAAACTTTTTGTTCCAAAGAGACAAACCAGCCCGAGGCTGAAAGTCTCTATAATAAAGAAACAAATTATTTTTTGTTCCATTTCACACAAATTATCGCCTAATTTTATATTTCTGGATTGAATTGAACAGTTGAAACGAAAAGAATTAATGCCTGGCAAATTGAAAGCTGCACTACAGAACACTCTTTTGTCTTAAGATGCTGGACTATCATGCTTTCTAGAAAGGTATTCTTGCTGCACTCAGATGATGAACTCCTCCTTCTTAATTTAAGCTCCTCCAAACAATAATTCTATCATTTTAAACAAAGACGACAGAGCCTTGGGAATGAAAACTGGTGGAGTTAATAATTCACTCGCCATAAAGAGCATGCATATTTAATTCGGAGCAAGCTTGGTCCCTTTGCCTTGCCATCGTATGCCTCTTGCTTGACAGCTATGAGTTTGTGTAAGAATGGCATTCAAAAATCCACCACCAGCAGTGGTAGTTGTATTTTTAATTCCATAATAATTATGAAGTTACCAGGCACATTCGCAATGAAATTTCAGACTTCACCAGGAACAGTGGGTACCTGAGCCGGAGAATTACGTCATCTGAACGGGAAGCATTTTTTCATGTTTCTGCATTCTTGCTGTAAACCCCCAATGAAGAGCTGAAGGCACAACGTTCTTTGAGTCCGATGGTTTAACGGAATGGCTGTTTGTAAGTGCGCAAAACAAATCCCTCCTTGCAGCAGGAAACGTTAGCAAGCAACCGGATACGGTGGGAAAATTTTATCTTTTGAACCTGCCGACGATGATTGTTATGAAACATTTTGGAGCTCTTGGAACCAACTTTCTATTTATTTGAGGGATGAATCGAGAAATGTTGTGTAGTTGCTTCAATGTATCAACAGTACAGTTTCAGGGCGTTATCTTTTCAAATGGAATAAAACTTGTTTTTTTTTTTTCTAAAAAATCGAGATGAGTCCAGGAAGAAACGTACCTACTAAATTTTGTTACATGGCGTAAATTCATTTAGGAAATTTTTATCAGCAAAGTTTCGGGGAATCAGATGCTATTTTATTTGATGATTCATTTTGTAATTTATTTTCTTAATCTGTAAATGAACAAAAGAATTGTATGACTTATTCCTTTGGGGTCTAAATCTGACACAAACACTAATCACATTTCGGACCGCAACAAATTCAATAGAAAGGTTTTCATTTTTCAGAATGCTTTATCCTACAACCTGAACCTTGCAGCCGGAGATCTGAGACATTAGACGCAGGGAATGAGCCCTGACACATGAATCTTGGGACATGAGCCTTTAGACCTGAGACATGAGACGTGAAACCTTACACCTGCCTTACCAGCAGCTTAAACGCGAAGTGATAAAAAGCTTCCCTAAAATACATGAAAGGGCAGCCAGCGGCCAGTAGCAAGGACGCTAGGCTATTTGAGGAACTTTTTGGAACTTTAAGTCCATGGAAGGCTATTTGAGACCAAATTTGTAACTTTTATACTGAAGGGATGCGATTGACATGTCACAAAAAGGCTGTTAAAAGAACTTAATGGAACTTGAAGTCCATGGAAGGATATTACTGAATGGAAGTGATTGGCGTGTCACAAAAAGGCTATGTAAGGAATTTTTTGGAACTTAAAGTTCATGGAAGGCTATTTAAGGCCCTACTTGTAACTTTAACACTGAGTGATGCGATTGACGTGTCACAAAAAGGCTTTTTGAGAAATATTTTGTAACTTTCATGCTCGCATTCGAGAAAATTCGGTACCAATTCCCTCTGGAACCTTTGTTCAGCGAAATTCAAACTTCGTTGGAACGCGTTTAAGTAGATGTGGGACTTTTGGTTGCTTGGGCGTGAAAAACAGGTTTCCGGTGATCTGTTTGAAGTCGGCCTTCACATATGTTTCGTCGTCCATGATGCAGCATTCAACTTTCGTCAG
The DNA here is from genome assembly GCF_029784155.1 of Uranotaenia lowii. Lineage (NCBI taxonomy): Eukaryota > Metazoa > Arthropoda > Insecta > Diptera > Culicidae > Uranotaenia > Uranotaenia lowii. The sequence continues at coordinate 164,512,686 of NC_073692.1, read as the reverse complement.
CCTGTTGAGGTACAACTTCCTGGCACGGGTTTTGGCGGACTTGTTCTGCTTCTCGTCGCGATAATGGGTCTTTTGTACCTTGAACGTTCGAAGCCCAGCCTTAGTTTTTGCCTTCTGGACAAAACTTCGGCTTAGGTGCAGCTTCTTAGCCACATCCCGAACGGAGGCGTTCGGGTTTCGGTTGAAGGCCCCAACTTCGCGGTTGTGTTTTTTGGTGTTGTACGGAATACGTTTCCTTCACTTCAGGGCTACCGATCAGTGCCGGTGGTTAATCGTTCCTCGAACCGCTTAATCACTCACAACACCGTAGAATTCGCGATTCCCAACGTTTTAGCGATGGAACGATGTGAGGATCCTTGTTTTCGTGATGAATGCGCAAGATTTTATCACGCACGAACTATTCTTTCGACTACATTTCCGCGAGTTTTGATCACAGGACTATGAACTAAATCCACCCAAATTTTCATAAAACTCTACCCAACGGCTAAAAAGTTAGAGCAATTTCATAGTGCGGTAACTTCATCGTGGACACCCTTTAGACTTGGGCTAGTAACAGATCGAGAGAAAGATTACAGAATAAGAACGATAGATTTAAAGAATGAGTAGAGTTCGGAAAAGTAATTTAAGTTCAATGTAGCTAACACGTCCCTTACGGGTACATTAGATTGCCTTCCTAGGGCCCTGGAGAGAATCTACTAATTGCGTTCTAGCGACCAAGTGAATCAACAAAACAGACAAGACAAGACAAGACAGATTTACACGATACAGTAAGGCGTTCAAAGAACAGTGATTGGACATGAGCCCGGAAAACGTTTTGATAAAATCCCGGCTTAAGTTTAAACCCTTGAACCATGGTTTAAGCTTCATCTTTAGGACAATCGAATGGAGCCACCGACCCAACTTATCTGCATTCCATTTGCGCTGTCATTTGGCGAGAGTATTTCTACGAACTAAAGATTAAAATTTATCGAAGAAGATTTGGTGCTGATATATATCACATTCAAGGGCTCCTACCTTTGCGAGAGAGTCAACTTTCTCATTTCCCAATACTGAGCAATGAGAAGGGACCCAAAAAAAGGTGATATATAAACTCCCCTATAATTACTGAGCATGGAAATTGAAGACTGTAGAAAGCGCTAGATGTTTCCTTGAATACTCCAAATCCTGTTGACTCACACAAAAGAGAACCATCAGTAAAGTACATTCGATCAGCACTGACGTGCTTTAGCATGGGAAATCCTAGGAACAATAAGCGGACGGCTCCGGATAGGCTCCTAGCAAGTGCCGGTAATCGAATGGAGAAAATAATTTTTTTTCTGGTATTTTCCTTTCAGATGCTCAATGTGAGCTCTCCAGGTGCACTTGGTATCAAACCAAATACTAAGATACTTAAAAAACATCGAAATCACCAGCCCGATTCCAAGTCTCAAAGCCCAGGATGACAATCTGTTTAAAGTATGTTGCAAAAGTCGTGCAGATGCGACTCTGTAGATTCTGTTACAGATACTACGCCGTCATCTGCAAGTTGTCTTAAAGTGCAGCCTTCAGAGAGATAACTGGCGATGCCGCTTACGTAGAGGTTATACAAAAGAGGACTCAAACATAAACTCTGAGGTAGGCCCATGTATGAAGCCCTTCTTATCGCAATATCTCCGTGAACAAAGTTCAGATGTTTTTCACAAAGCAAGCTGTGTTAAATGTTGTTTAATAAAGGTGGCAGACCTCGAGAGTGCAATATCTCAGACAACCGATAACCGATCATGAGTACGTTTGAGTATTACAACCATGGCTGTATCTCAAATAGTGCATTGCCACTTCGTGCACCACGACACCAAAAGACGGTCACAATCCTTTTTCGCTTTCTTTACTAATTGGCTGTCGATAGTTTGGGACATTATCTTTATGCCTCTAATACACGGAATGTGATTATGAAATAAATAAACGTGGACTGACAATTTTCGAAATGGCAGTGTTAGGAATGAAAATTCACCAAGCTATATAAACAAAAAAAATATTTTTTTTCGGCTGTCTGTGTGTCGGTCCGTTCCCTATAGACTCGGAATCTGCTGAACTGATTTGCGTGAAGATTGTTAGGTGGGGACATTGGAGACGAGAAAAGGTTTCTTTTATAGTTTGAGACACCGCCCCCTCTCTGAAATGGGAGAGGGGGTCTTACGAACAAAGTGAACTAAATTTCGAAAAATAATCCAGAAAACGGAACCAATTTTGGCATACGAAGGTATATGGATGGAAAACATATTTTAAAGATGGTTTGAAGAGAGGGGTTTCAAAGAAGATGTGAAGATAGAAAAGGGAGAGAGAGGCTCCCATACATTTTTTGACAATTAAAGAATCAATCAAGCAAATGAAACAATATTTGACATGGATGGTTATATGGGTGCGAGAAATGGTTCCATGATTTTTGGAACTCCTTCCTCTTTGATTGGAAGAATTCAAAGGGAGTGAGTGTCTCCCATACACTTTTATGCATCACTCGAGAAACGAAACCAAATCGGTCATAGGAGTATATTTGAGCAAATACGACAAGGGTTTTTTTTTATGTTTCGGGACACCCCCTCCCCCCTCATTCCAATCCAAAGAGGAGATGGGGTAGAGGGGCTTTCATACAATATTTTGGATCACTCATGAATTTATTATTCAAATTTAATAGCTAAGGTCAGGGCCGTAGGAAGAAACGACTCATGGGGGGGGGGGGGGAGGGGGGTTTAGTGACAATTTATTCTTTATCATTTTCGCTTGAACAATGCATACATAACTAGGGATAAAAAAAGTAAATAGAACATTATTATTCAAGTATAGAGTTATTTAAAATTGGTGATTTATTTTGAATGCTAACTTTCTAAAATAAGTCCTAGAAGTTGCAAATCTTTTAATAAAGTTTTAAAAGTAAATAAGAGATTTTGAAGGTTTCATTTCGTAGAAAACTTTTTGTAATTACTTAATCCTTTCCTTCCCATGGTAGCATAGGTGATTCACAACTTTGCACAGCTCGCAATAGAACAGGGCACGTTGATCAAAACCTTTTTCTCATCGAATGTGCAGGTATGAACGAAGGATCATTGCAAAAAATTTGAAGAAAATCGATTTTCTAATTTTTGCTTGGCAGAAACAAAAAAGACGGATTTATTTCGAATTGAAATAAAATCACCATTTGATGTGCAGAAGATTGCCTATGCAAGCAAAATTAGGTGACGGTTAACTTAGATTTCAACTTAAACATGTAAATTTTCGAATGATTAAAATGGATTACTGGTGATGCACTAGAAACAAAAAATATGTTTCTTCTTGTAAAGCTTTTTATCAATTATCAATTTTTATCAATGGAAATCATGAGCAAGTAATAAGTTAATTATTTCCAACCACATATATAACCATTTTGCGATTCAATCAGATTTATTCTTTGCTCTTGAAAACTCGATTATTCATAATAAGAATCTTGTGAAAATTTTTAAAAAAAATTGAAATCTAGATTTTTCACAGAACTAAGTCTTCAGAATGAGTCCAAACTTTATTTTTTATTTAGGATTTCTTTTGGTTTGTGGTTCAAAACTGACTCTGATTGAACAAAAAATTTTAATTATGAAACCTGAATCCAAATTATGAAACTCCAAACTCCTGCTATTTGAATCTTTAAAAAAAAATCATATTGATATTTAAATTCTGATTATAAATCTTAACTCAAGCTGAATCTAAATTCGAGTGTTTATTTTTTTTTTATCCCGAGTATAAATCCTGCCTTTTGAACCTAAGTTCAAATCTGATTCCGAATTTTAAAACGGGTTTTGGATCTAAGGTCCAGATAATAATTCTAAATAATTATTAACAAAAAAGCTTAATTTGTTTTCGAACCCTGAACCGGAAATCTCTTATATGCATTTCTAGATTTCATTCTGAATTATTTCTTCAATTATTTATTCGAAATTCAACTTGTGAATTTAAATGAAAATTGCAAATAATGACACTGTTTCAAATCTTGATCATCATTTTCGATTCAGTAGGTAAAAAAAATTCAAATCCAGTTTTTTTTTTATAATATCAAGATTGGATACAGAATCTGAAATTTGATCACAGACATCGAATTTTTATGTAAGCAGCTCTGAAACTAAAAATCGAGAGTAATTTTAAGTTAAGCTTTCCAGATATTTTTCGGCGAGTAACCAAGCCGTGCCAATTTTGACTGTTATCCTAATTATTCGCCAATATCAAAACTAGTCAGTGCAAATTGTGAAGAAAAATACAAGAAATTTTTTTTAATAGAAACACCTTAGTCAATTTTAAACTATATTTTAAACTTCCAAAAATTGTTTATGCTATTTTTGATAAAATAAGCTCAAAAAATTTGGAAGCAAAATACATAATTCTAATGACTCAATTTAATTTTTTGTTTGCTATTGTAAATAAAGTGAAACTGACAAACTAAGTCTAATCTTATTAAAATTCAATATTTGGGAATTAATTTGTTGTTTAAATTTGTTAGAAATTTAATCAACAAGAGAGGCAATTGCTAACGAAAACTAATAAAATTTATAAAATCAAGTGATCTTATCAAAAAACTATAAAAATCTAAATATTGTGTTAGTTATGAGGCTTTAGGTAATTAGTTTTAAGTATTTTATAAGTAAACACTCAAATGAACCTAAGTGTTTAAAAAGTCTCGAATAAAATTAAAAAAAATAGTGAGGCAATTTTCGAAAAACTGTAGTAGAATTATTGACCTGGGATAAGATTTCAGGGTTTTGCTTTAGTTCTGAGTCGAAATTTTTACTCTTGAATCATTTTAGTGATTCAGCAAAATTTGATAAAAAACTAATAATTTTGAGTTTAGAAAAGAAAATTTTGTTAGGCATTTTTTGACCCTCATGGGGGGGGTTTTAACCAATAACTTCCCCCCCCCCCCCAACGTTCCTACGGCCATGGCTGAGGGTATTTGAGTATGATTGTTTTTTTCCTATGATTACTTAAGGGTTCTTCCTCCTTTCACTGGAGCGAATGGAAGGAGGAATGGAAGCTCCCGTATAATTCAAATAAGAAAGAGTATTTGGATAGAGTGATTTGCTAATCCTTGCACAGATAAGCACATGATTTTGGTTTTTATGCAGAATTTCAGTCATTTCGACCGAATTCGCTCATTTTTTTGACGATTGTACTTATACAGACTCGGTCAAAAACATCCTAAAGTTGAAAGGTTTGGAAAAAATTTTTAAACATAACATCTGTACCCAATAGTTGCACAAGCAAATTTGATTTCGTGCCCAATGTTGTCCGATTTTTTCAAACGTTACACATGATGAAAGGATTTTCACGGCTCAGCCACCAAGTCACTCCTTAAGGAGCTGAAATTTGGTACGGAAGCTTATTATGAAAACCAGAGTTCAATTGCAATCTAATTTGAGGATGGACCATTTTGAAAGGAGTGATCCCCAATAAACCATCGAATGCACAAAAAGCAAAATATTGACACTTAAACCCAAAAAAATCGTAGTCACTGGTTTGAGAGCCTGGAATACTACTTATCTTATGAAAATTCAAATTGGCCGTCGATTTTAACCGAAGCTATCTGAGAGGAGTGTTATTTGAGCCTTTTTACCCAGAAATGAGTTGTTTTATTTACATATATCTCCTAGCAACATGGAATTTTAAGTCATTGAATCCCATAAAACGAACTATAAGGTTTTTATACTTGAAGGTTTTTATACTTGAAAGGAACTATTTACGAAAAGGGTTCGAAATGTTTTGCTCCGTTATATTTCTATGGAGAAAATTTCATTTCATAAAATAATTGCTATCTGCTTCACTTGGAAATTGATAAATTTCTACATAATCAATATATATTGAAAGCTTTAGAATGCAGTCAACAACGCCAAAAGTTTTAGATCGTTTGATTGGTTCATGCTTAAGATATGCAGTTTTGTGTAAGAATATATCTTTTTAAAAAGTTGGTCTATTTAAATACATTTTTCAGGAAAGTGAAATCAATTTTTAAGAATAAAACTCCAGTAGCATTTTATTAATCTTTATGAAACATTCACAACAACAACATTTCAGTTGAAATTTTATTCGATCATGTTCATTTTCACAAAGTTAAATACAACGCCGTCGTCTGCAAGTTGTCTTAGTGCAGCCTTCAGCGAGATAACTGTCGATGTCATTTACGTAGAAGTTATACAAAAGAGCCATGCAAAAATATCTGAGTTGGCTGTTTCATTTATTAATATAAATTTTCTGTTTATTTATAAAAATGTCCTGACAGGATTATGATTATGTGATTGTTAAATAAAAAAATATTAACCAAGAGCAAGTTCATTGGTGTTGGGTAAAAGTGGTAGAAATTTTGACATTTTGAAAATTTTACCATGCAAAAATATTTTCAAGATCTTTGGGCGTTGTACAAATTTTGAAAATGTTTTTACATCGCAAATTTTTCGAAATGTGTTGAAAGGGTCAAAATTTCTACCACTTTTTCCCAACACCAGTGAACTTACACTAATAGAAAAATATGTGGCTTATCCTCATCTAAAACATTTGCAACAATCTATAATTTTTCGGTGTATTTTAAAAAATAATATTTAATTTAAAAAAAAATCTAATTTGGAACTTATATCATAAATTTGGATCAAGTTTGCAAAAATCAGATCTTAACTGAAAAAATTCAGTCTCTTTTATATTTGAAAATTTGATTTATTTTCATCATTATGGTTAAATTTGTTTTAATGAAATAGAATGTAATAAATAAATAAAGTTTTTTTTAAATAAATTGAAAGCTTTCTTTAAAAACTTTTTTCAAGACTTAAATCAAATAAACCTTATCTTACAGACTCTTTAACACGTTTATAGATTTTAACCATCAACGAAAGTGAATTCCATAATTTGTAACTTTATATTTCAATAATACAAATAAAGCATACCATTTTGCAGATTTTAGGTTGTATTTTTTAAAGTAACAATTGGACCTCAATTTTTTCGCTCAAAAATTCACAGAAGTTAAGTTTTATGATTATAAATAACTTTTGATCTGCGAAAAACTTCAAGGATGAGAAAAATGTTTCGACATTTTTTCAAAAATTAGACCTCAATTTTTTCGCTCAAAAAAGCACAGAAGTTAAGTTTTATGATTATAAATAACTTTTGATCTGCGAAAAACTTTAAGGATGAGAAAAATGTTTTGACATTTTTTCAAAAATTGCATAAGCTTAGAGGCTAGAAAATATTACCCTCAAGACTTTTTCGATTATAGTTTTACACCCTTCAACCAATTTTTCCTTTATTTTGAAACATTGTAAAACTGATTCATAGCTATACTTTTATGTAGTTTTTGTTTAAATTGGCTCACAAATAACTGAGATATTTTTACTTATGTGAAACGTAAATATTGTGCATATTATTTGAATTGCTGTCATACTTTCCCAACCCCGCCTTTAGAAGGGGTTTATGTTTTATCTCTCCTTCCTTACTTGGGATTTTTTTTTTTCAAATAATCAATACAGAATGGTGGTAGCTCTTTAACCTAACTGCAAATAATTTTTTTGATCGAAAAACACATTCATCAAGTATTTCTTGGACTACCAAATTGATCATTTTTGGAATAAAGGAAATTACCAGTTTTCTCATGTTTTTAAGCTTTTCTTAGCTGTTACTTTTCATGACTGCTAGTAAAATAGTTTTTAGTAACAAGGATTATAAACTTTATATATTTCTAATGATTTAGCGAAAAAAATTGTAAAACCAATTATACGATGTCATTATATAACTCTTTTAATGTACCCCGGCTAGAGGCAGGGTTGGGCACTAGCGGGTTTATAGTTTAATTTAGAAGTATTCAAAAATAAATAATCATATAGTAACCAAAAAAATTTGATTGAGAATTTTGTCATTTATGCATTGTTTGAGTAAATAAATCGCAGACAAAAATCCATCACTAAAACCCCAGACGATGAATCGGTTCTTCCTACGGCCCACAGTGGGCCAGGAGTCACACTTTTGCGGTCAAAATTGACTGCAGACCAGAGGGTTCGTTGTAGCTCATCGGTGTCTTGGACAAAGTTATTCGACTATATTTACATTTTTCAAATTGCAATAACTTGCTTGCGAGCAGTTTGGCACATCCCAGTTTTTGAGAAGTGACAGAAGTGATGATGATCTTAATGCATGTTGAGTCGATGCTTGAATAAATAATTCAGCATATTTTTCGCACTTTTAATCAAATTTGTAAAAATGAAATTTTTCAAAAATTGATTAAAAAAAACAGATTAGAATAATTTCTTTTTATTTTTTTTAATAAATGTGACCAAATGTGCTTAATTGCTTCGCATCGCAATGGACTTAAGCATTAATAAAACGATTTTGGCGCCACCTTGCGGAGAAAAATAGAACTCATTTAAGTCCATCAATAGATAGCGCAACTTCGAGTAACCCTGTCGAAGACATCGATGAGCTACAACGAACTGCCCTGCTGGTGTGGCCTGCAGTCAATTTTGCTCGCAAAAGTGTGGTTCCTGGCCCACTGTGTGGCCCTGGCTTTACCCATAGTCTACCTCATTTAATAATTTGTTTACTGTGTTCCGAAAATTGGAATAACTTGTGATATTTTCTATCGATTTTTAAAAACAACACTTTTCCTTGTAGAGTGAATCGTAATGCATGTATTTGAAAGGAAAAAAAAACTTTATGTGGTGTTGTTAGTAAAAATGTCATTTCTATACAGAGCTTTAAGGAATTTCAGAATTATCTCTAAACATTTCTGAGAAGTCACTTTTCAAGTAAAACATGAACTTATTTGTCAGCTCTGGTGTGTTAAAATTTGAAATTGATATCTCCAATGTTAATGGAGATATATCAAAACAATTTGTTTTTATTTCAACCTATATCACCCCGCATGGTGGTACCTATCAAACAATGTCTGAAGTTGACAGTGTGAACACTAGACTGCTGCAAGTTTTGTATGGTAATGCCGAATTCTTAAATTTTTACACCTCCTAGAGCTTTTTTGATTGTTATTTGCCGCCATAAATAGCAATTTCAATTGATGAAAACTGCGTAACCGAGGGGAAATAATAAAAATCTCAAAAAACCGCTTTGCATAGTCAAGGAATATATTGATTTACCTTTGCAAAAACATTTCATGAAATTATTCAAAGCTCTAGCAAGCAATTTCTGCAATTTTAAAATACTTTTCAAAGGATTCAGATTTTTTATTTTTAAATGGTTATAACCGTTTTCATGAAATGCTTAGCTGCTTGTCATGTAAGCAAAAAATGAAGCTTGAGAATTGTCAAAACCAAAAATCAAAGATCAACTTCATTTCAAGATTATTTCAATTTTCTAGATAGTTCAGTGCGCAATCATTTCTTCTTCCATACAAATTTCCATACAATATTGAAACGCGTTGCGCTAACTCAGGAATCAACCAAATCATCTCAAATGTTACGCCAATGCTTGGTGACCAAAAGGCATCAAAAAACATATAAGAACAAAATAGCATTTTTGCAGCGGTCTAGTGGACACACAAGCTCAAATATCAAATCGTCGCAGAATCTCTAAATAAAAATATGAGTGGGAGCAAAACATGCAGTTTAGAGAATTTTAGATCGGTGCAACAGTGAGGCTGTAGAATTTTTCAACAAAAAGGTTACTTTTTCCATTTTTTCCATTCCATACAAATTTTAAATTTTTTTCATAAAGCCCATTTCCAATCTATTGAACAAACACGTCTATTGAACAGGCTCAGCTCCTTATTAGTGTCTTCAACATTGGTATTGCGGCTAATATCCACTTCTCGTTTCTTCTTTTTAGCTTTATATTCTGGAAATGATTAAAATATTTTAAAACTGTTAAAAGTCCAGTTTTCAGAAATCACATTCGAAACAAATTTTCGTCAACTTGAGCCGATTTTGTCAAAACTAGTAAAAACGAATGTCTTTATTCGAACTACCACGCACTATTCCGGGGCGCATCTGTTCCCCGGATGGTAATCTTTTGATTCCCGACACCGATTTACATTCAAAGCTCATCTATTTTTAATTACAGCAAATACAACATTCCCGAAAAGTTTTACTAGATAGGTACAACAAGCAAAAAGGGGCCCAAATATTTTTAACCAGTAACTTACCTCGTGCAGCAAACCGAGCATGACGCCTCCTTCCCCCGGCAAGAATCCGGAATAGTGCTTCTCGGCGTAGTTCAGGCAGGACTGCAGCACGCTGGTTCCGTTCGTTTTCTGATAGCCGAAAGTAAGCCCCCGGAACTGGATGGGGTTGTTTTGGATGTGTATGTATTTTTTTAAAGTGAAGGTTTGGGTTCAGAATATCGCGTCGGTTTCCGGGTTTTCACGTTTTTGACGATGGTTAGAAGTTTTTGTTCCGGCAGCATCAGTGGCAGCATCAAATGACAGCCGGCCCCAGAAAAAAGGGCGAACATTTCCGTTGTCGGGTTTCATGCATTTTTAAACGTGACGGTTGTTGTAGTTTTTTCCCGGTAGTTGTTGTTTTTGATGGTGATGTTGTTGTTGTTTTGGCAGCATCATCCAGATGGGGGAAAACACATAGACGGTCACGTGGGATTGAAGTGGAAACAATTGGGTAAAAAATAAAACAGTTCACCCAAAGGTCACCATCCAGGAAGAGGAAAAAAATGGAAGTTAGAGGAAGCAGGATGAGCAGTTTATAAAACCGTTGCGGTGTGGAATTCAAGTGGTTGACAGTATTCGGATCATTTTGACCAAGTTTTTACCCCCGGGAGGACATCCGTGGTGTAGATTTTCCGCGGCGTTCGGATTAAATAGTTGGTGTTGTTGTTGTTGTTTTTGGTATTCAACCGGATGATTGTTACGTTACGAGTGAAAGAGTTTTTGAGTGGTCGGATTCCGGCAGCCGTGCAGAAAAAAGTCGCCCATAATCCGGCGGCAATGGAAGTAAAAAGGAAAAAGCAGAAAAAAGAAAAAAAAACATCAGTTTAGATCAAAATGAATTCAAAGGACCACAGAGAGGTCTGAGCTCTCAAACGCCGAAGGCAAGTCGTTCCGGAATAAAACCGAAAACGAAACGATGAGGATGAGGATGGTTTTTGGATTTGAAATATAATACGTTGATCCCTTTTTTGCCCACCACAACGACGATAATCTGTGATGTCAGGTTGGAGCTTCCAGAAACAGCTGATTATGTAACCGGACCGAATCGGTTCATTTTGTTTTTGGCTGCCTGGTTATGATTCGAAACAATTTCTAGAAAAGCTGTTTTGGCGCTTGGCTTTGGTCTGGTTGCCTAGAGGGCTTGGTTTTGTTATTTTGAAAACCTACACACCTATTACCATGGATCAGAAGTTGATATGCAGGTACTTTACAGATAGCTGTATTTAACTTTTACCTTTTTTTTATGAAAAGGCTATTACCACAGATAAACAGACGGGACACTCTTTTTCCGGTTTTCACAAACCGGTTCAATATTTCTGAAAGCTAGGCAATGTCGCCACCAGAGTGCACTGGTCTTAAAATTAAAACTTTTCCATCATAGTAGCTGTTTGCTGGAGACACGCATCAAACTTGAAAGTAAACAAACAAGGTTGTACCTAAATAAAAAAGTCTGCAAAGTTTTTTTAGTTTCAAATTTTGTTAAAACCCCGTAGATACTCATCTCCCTGCGACCGTGTCCCATTCAAACGGATCATATTTCAATTAGCAAGAGGTGATACCGGGAAGAATTGCTGTTGCAGTGTTCCTTTGGTTCCATTCATTTTGTTCCGAAATCTGAAGAGTTGAATAGCAGTATCGAATATTTGAACCCGAGAAAAAAGGATTATAATGAGGAACAGATCCCTTGTTTTCATACCATGTTATTTGGCCGCAACTGAGAGTTTTTTTAAGCAAATGTAAAGCAATGTTTCTATTGCAAATGAGAAAAAAATAATAAATTTGTTGAAATAAATTAAAATGGAATACCTTTTCTGTACGGCTGTGTTTATTTACTTTAACGCACATGACTAAACTCGACTTTTAAGTGGCTGTTCCTTTTGATTTAGCTACTGCAAAAAAACTGAATGTTGAAAACACAAATGCAGAATTATGAAAAAATTCCCTTTAAACTTAAAAACAGATCATTTGGAGGCGATTCAGTGCTCAATAGTCATGTTCTACGTTACATTTTTGTCGTTACGTTCGATGTAGTTATCGAAAATTCTTTTTGTAGAAAAACCCCGATATCCTAATTGCTTTCAGGGAAAACCCTGCGTGGGGGATTTTTTTTTCAATTTGCTACCACTCAGTAAATTTCAAACCGGAGTATCATTTAATCAATTCAGGTATGAATTTGATGTTATCCAAAGAATCGTATTTTTGTCAATAACTTATGAACGGCTTCCAGCACTTCAGCGAACACTTTTCCTCGAGCACCATAAGGAATTCATGCATGTAAAAGCACTCCCTAAATTGAACTTATGATTTCAACAATAATTCATACCAGTCTGTTTGTTTACAATGTTAAATGAAAAGTTTGATTTCATGGGTATCATGATGGTTTTAAATTTTCCTAACCGGTTCATGGCTGCATTTTGTCGTGATAGGCAATGTCGACACCAGATGGCAATGCAAGCAGTTTTGCGAAAAATGTTATAGTTTTTCTTCAGAGTGTCATGTCTGTTTGTCTGTGCTATTACCATAGGAAGAATTTTTGGTACTTATTTCAGATTTTTAAATTTATTATCATGTTATTAACCAATAAAAAATATCTGCCTAGTGCCTAATAAAGACTACATTATACATTTTTAACCTCTCAATTATTGGTAATAAGTTTTATTTTTTGATTGATTATGCTACAAAACTTATCGCAGTCTAAGAACTTTTCTTATCAGATTGCTTTCTTTTGTAAAAAATATTATACATTTTCAAATAGGGATTTTAGTTCTATAATTTGACAATTTGCGCCGGGGGTCTTCAAATCCACCCCTCAATCAAAAATTTGGATCATTTTTACGGGTTAAAACACGGGTATTTTTTCAGATTCGGTTAGGTTAGATTATTTTTGTGAATCAAATCACACCATATTTCAGGGCTACATAACGCTGTTTGTTTTCAACGAGAAACATAAAATAGCGCATCAAAGAAAATGAAAGAAATGAAAGAAATAATGACAATAATTTTTTTTGCATCTAAAACAAAAAAAAAAAAAATGGTCGTACAAGGGCACTCACATATGCAGGTAGCGTACGCTTCTATGAAAGTGGGAGCAAAAGTACTTATCAAAGCAGGAGAAATCAAACCGCCGACTGTGGTCTAAAGGATAGTGTTTAAGTTTTCTAAGCCCGAGGTCATGAGATCAATTCTCGGTCACGGCATACATAGTACTCTTGCTGTGGACTGGTGGTGTTAGCATCAGTAAGATGCTAGCCATTTTATCCTTGAAAGATGCACTCTTTAGTGTTAAGTAGAATTTAGATCTCTTCAAAGAAACATGAAATTTCACTGAGATCCATATGTGTTTGTTCGTTAAAAAAAATGTGCATTACAGAGTGTTTGCAGCCAAATTGATTCGATCAATTTTCAAACCAATAATAAGCGCCCGCTCTATGAGCATATGAAAGAAAATGATCGGCCATCGTTTGTTTTCAAAGCAAAAATAAAGATTTATTGTCGTTATTTCGTTAACTCTTGGAGAAGTTATTCGCCTATTTTGGTGTCCTGAGATGAAGGATGCATCTTAAATTGAACTATACAATAGTTTTTTTTGCAGATTATTCGATGATGCAGACGATACTTCTGGACACAATTTAAAGGTTCTCAACAACTTTTCATGTTAAAGGTCATCATTTAATAAATTTAAAATATTTATAAGAAAAGCTGATAAAATTTTTTAATTCGTTTTGATGTGTTTTTTTATGATTTCTGTTTAAAAACAACAGAGTTGTGTAGCGCTGAAATATATTTTAATTTTATTTACAAAAAAAAAATAATTGAATCTTACTCGAAATATAAAAGTTTAAGAAATCTGAAAAATATGGGGAAGATCTGAAGACCCCCGGCCCATACCTGTCGTATGATAAAAAAAATCCTTACCTACAAGATTTGTTTTAATTTCTCAAGTATTACTGAATTTCACTTTTAGTTTGTACCTGTTACTTTTTTTCTATGAAAGGTAGGGGCTACCCTACATGCAAATAATACATTGTTCCAAAAACTGTTTATACGAATCTTTATATCAATCTGTTCAATTTAATTGTTCACTTCCTAGCCATTCAAGAAATCTGATGATCCTTTTTCTAACTATTTACGGAAAACCGAGAAAATCTGGAAAAGAAGATTTCAACTTTCTACTTACTCAGGGTATATATGTATTTATGTACATTGCCCAGCAACGAATGCTCTATGCGTCGTGCAATCGTGCTGTTTTATTCCATACTTTGCTAAGCAAGTGTGTACACACACATTTATGCATCAATGATTAGACCAGGGGAAATGGAATGTAAGACTGAGTCGATTTTGGGTAATTATTTAATATTTTAAACACAGTGGTATAAAAAGCTTCGTATTGGTTCAAAACTGATCCATTATATTTTGCAAAATTTTTAAGTAAAGTTTACATGAGTAAATTTGAACTTAAAATTTTGTATGGGAAAATTGAATATTTTGTTCTGAAAAATCAACATCGATTTTGTTTCTTCTGTGGAACTGAGCCTGCAAAAAGGTTTTGTGCCTATTTATAAATTCTCTAAAAGAAATTTTCTGCAGAAAAAAGACAGAAACTTCGTATCTTTTTAGACAAAAAAATTATTAGCTTTTTACAGAAATAAGACTTTTGGCACTGAAAAAAATAAACTAAATTAACATCACTGCTGGTATATTTCGAAGAATTGCATGAAAAGTAGTCATGCAATAGTTCGCCAGGCACCCAGCAGTGCAGTGATGTCAATTGAACTTATTGTTTTTCAGTGCCAATGCCTCCATTCAACACCTAATAACTTTTTTGTGTAATAAGACACGAAGTAACAGTCTTCGACATTTTTCAATGGAAAATTTCCTTAACACTTCGTTTTATAAAGTAACAAGTTTGCAACAATTAATGTATGGAAAAAGTGAAAAAAAGTATTTTATTGTAATTTTTTTCTTGATGTACTCATCATTTCCAACTGATTAAAATAATTTTTGAGGAAAATTAAAAAAAACATGAAATGAAGGGTTAAGAGAATTTATAAATTGGCACAAAACCCATAATCAGGCTGAGTTTCATAGAAATTCAAATTTACTTATGTAAACGTTACTTTGAAAATATGCAAAAAATCTCGGATGAGTTTTGAAGCAAAACAATGCATTTAAGAGGGTTGCAGGGTTTGAGAAATTTGAAAATGACCCAAGTCGACTCAGTCTTATAGAGTATACAATGTTATGTTACCTTTAAGTTAGAAATAACACATATATCAAGGGAGTTTCCTGCTGTATTTTATCTTTTTCCCGGTTCAGTAGTTTTTGACTTTATGTTACTCATTTAAATGCTTTGTAGGGAATTTATATCTTTTAGATGATGTTTATCAAACTTTCTTGAGCCATTTCAAAATTTGTTTGACAAACAACTGATTTGAATTTTTTTTTGTGTTTACTTCTCAAGTACGACGTCGTAAATTAAAAGACAAATGTTTTGAAGAGCACAGCAGATCTTTTGAATCGCCTAATTATGGTTCAAACTGAAAAACTCACTCTCTGGAGCCACCATTAAGGATTTTTCAAACTTGTTCTAACAAATGATCGACAGCTTGAAAGCCGAAGAAGTCGAGTGACGTGAATTTAAAAGTTTCCATAACAACTTAGAAAGAACAACAACAAAAAATAAGTTAACGGGATGTTATTTACTTATAGGTAAAAAAAAAAATGCAGACAAGGTATGAATTGCAAAACGATTGCGTTTTAGTGACTTACCTATTGCAAATTCATGAAAAAAACCATTTCCATGTGAAAGATTACGAAAATACTATAACCATAAGCACATCAGCATATTTTTGTTAGGAACTTTTGGTTTTCCACCGATGCAATTTGCGAGTGCTTGAATAATTATTTTGGTACATTTTGTAGCCAGCACTGATCGATCCGGTGCAAGCGTGCTGCTTATGCGCCACCCTCAAAGAGGGACAGCACACCAAGGTGAAAATGCCCGGCTGAGACTCACTTCAAGGCGAGTCCATAACGTCTTCCCGAAGGATAGAGGATCGAATCAGTCCGACTCCGCATTCCAGCCAACAAAACTCGAGAAAATTCTCGGACACACTCCCGAAAATTAACAAAACCTAAAAGATATTCCTCAAAAATCTCGGTACGAGACCACCCATACCTGAATTAATCTTCATAGGAACTACAATTCATTCCGCCCCGAAGAACAAGTGATTTTGGAAGTGGCTGCAGATGTGAGATCATCTGAATTTAATCCGTTACGCGTAGCGATGGGATTCCAAAATTAAATCGACTAAAATTCTTGGTAGAGTTCAAAAGCGATTATATTCTTCATTGAAAAAGTGTATTAATAAATTTGTACAAAGGTGTTCATTCGGTGTATCAATTTAGTTCATTCATGTTATATGTATACATATGTATTTCCTACTCTCTACCTATCTCTTGTGCGTGCGTTTCTATCTTCTATCCTACCGTGCAGTGCTAAAGGCCGACGTTCAAGTGTTGAGAACGGCGTGAATTCCAACGATGACTCCAAGAGAGAATGTTAGGGTGGTCCACGCATTGCGCAACGTAGCTACGTTTTTGGTTTATGTTCAGAAATTCTGTGTTAACACATTTTTTATGCTGTAGTCTTTCTTACAGCTTTGTCGACAAATTATATATGGGTGATATTATTACTGAGCTGAAGTTTCCATTTCAGCGGGGAATATTTACGGATTCATTTTTCATATATTCGATGCAGTGGTAGCGGCAGCCGTGATCGGCGCTCTAATGGGAGAACCAAAAGGGAAAAGAGTAATGTTCATTCGACTCACCGAGTATGTATGGTTTCAAACCTTCTCTCCGACGTTGGTGTGGCCCAGCTCAACCGCGGATGGCGCTTGATGACGTCGCTGCCGGTGATGACGTCGAAGGTGAGCGATGATGACGCTGCTCGCTCTCGACGATGCGGTGGTGGAATCCTTCCGATTCTGCGCTCCTAGTAGAAGTCGGAAAAATGATGTCGAATCGGGTTCGCTGAAACGGGGATGGGCCTATGACAATTTGGTTCCCCCTGGTTACCGAAAGGAGCGTGTTATGTTTCGATGTAAGATCTGTTACCTGAGCTGCAGTGTGACAAAACACGTGGTGTTCACTGACTCAACTGGTTCCAAAACGGGCAATCAGGTGGTAGTTTCGGGCTCGAGGTGACGATATGGCCCGATAGTCTGGACGGATGGGCTAGATGGATTGTTCCCGGTGACCGGAAGCGGCTGTAGGGCGAAATCAGGTTGCCTGTACGGCCTTAACATTAGCACTTGCACTTGCACTATGGTATATTCTGCACGACTTTACCTGGCTTTTTGCAACACAACGCACAAATTTGCCCTAGCTCGCGATATGTAGCCTAGAGTTGGGGCTACATACAAGAAAAGAAGTTTAGCTTCATAAATTTTAAAACCACATCACTTTATGGTTACCTTTTACAAAAGTAAAGGATTCTACGACTCGCGAAACAAAGCGCACTCCCAAGCACATTTGCTGTCCAGATTGAAATGATCTTGCAGCGTGCAGCCTCAGATCAGGGAAGATGATCTCGGGCGTTGACCCGTGGCGGATATACGTTAATCCCGAGAGGTCTATTGAATATCTTCGGGATTTTGGCAGTTTTTGTTTGTCGCTCGCTTTGCCGACTGGAATTCGGGTCTCGCTGCAACTTTCCTAACCCTTTCGAGAAGCTTTATGCAATTCCACCTTCAAGTGAAAAGCCTGACTTTCCTCCTTCGATCGAAATCGATGAAGACACCGAACCGATCAATGCTGTATTGCATACCGAAAGGCGAAACCGAAAGCTAGTCTTTCGGTTCTGGAGAATTCAAATTTTTAAGTGGTGCGACCGCTACAATTTTTTTTAGCTTATTAAATGAAGAAGTATATGATTCGTACCCAAGTTAACAACATATTGAAACATATGCTTACACAGTACGACGACGATGACAGTCGGATTGAGAATTTTGGCTCACGAAACCTCACTTTCCCCTATGTTAATCGATATATATTGGAAAATTTTCTACCCTTAAGAGTACTATAAATTTAATCGTAGCGTAGACTGTTAGTAGTTATAATGTTGAAGTACGAACAAATATGATATCAGACTACAACAATTCGTAACTCAAGAATCTTTGAAAGAAATAAAAATCACACAGTTTTAAAAGGTATTTTTTCGAACACTTCTTTTAACTCTGTATCTCCATGATATATTTTTCAGAATTATGAGAGTTAGCCCATTACAGACCCCGTTCGTTTTTGGCAACATTCGATTTAGGCAACATCCGATTTTGGCACATGTGCCAAAATCGAACGGTTTTTAGAATCAACATTACTTTTTAGTTTTCGTTATAACAGGACCAATTTAATTTAGACAAATACCATAAATACGTTTTTATGTTCTGAAATAGTGATAAAATGCAACAATAAAAACAAAAGATTTTTAAAAAAATTATAAAGTACTCAAAAATGACAAAAAGATGAAAAATTCAAAAAGTTAAAAAAACAAATTCAAACAAAAGACTGAGAATGACAAAAAAACAACTAAAAATGATGAAGAACGACAAAAACAGCAAATATGACAAATGAAAACAAACATTATGAACAAAACAAGAAAAGTGGAAAATGCTTCAAAAACGTTATGAAAAAAAAAATTGAAAATTACTACAAATGGTCGAAAATTTACCAAAAATAACGTGTTTAATAATTTTAACAGTTATTTTGTAAAAATAACTGAAAAAAGTTAAGAAAAAAAATATGTTCGATTTTGGCAACATTCGATTTTGGCAACACAAAATGTACGGGCGTGTTGCCAAAATCGAACGGAGTCTTTATATTTTAATAACGATATTTTAATGTGGGGCTTGAGATATAGCTCAGTTGGCAATTCTGTTGTCTCCAGAGCCGTAGTCCGCGAGTTCGAGCCCAAGAGTAAACATCGAGCACAGTTGTACCGGATTTTTATCAATAACGATCCGCCAACTGCAACGTTGATAAAGTCGCGAATGCCATAAAGATGGTAAAAGGACTACAGTAGTTTTTTGATTTTATCACTGTTTGATTTGCCAATACTCGCTAAACTCACGCTCCATTTTATCACGGTTATTGTTTCAATTTTATCACGTTGTTTTTGGAAATCATTTAGAAATCATTTGCCGTTATTTTATTTTTGTTTCAAGTTCGCCAAATTCACGGTTTTACCATTATCACGGTGAATTAAGCGTGATAAAATCGAAAAACTTCTGTATAATCGAAACAAAAAAAAATAATCAAGGGAGTTCCTTGCTGAATTTTATCTTTTGTCCGGTTAAGTAATTTTTGCTTTTTTGCATTACTCTTTTCAGGTTTTGTAGGAAATTGATATCTTTTAGATGATGTTTAACAATCTTTCTGGAGCTGCATTTTCTTATGTATGTGTGAGGTATTGAAGGAAGTTGGAAAAAAAAACAAAATAAAATTGTTAAAAATTTCTGAAAAGTAGTTTTTGGAAAATCGATGTTATTTCTTCAGATTTGGAAACTCTAACAAATGGTATGAACTCAATCAATCACAAACAACTTGCAGCACCTAATGAAAAATGTTAAGAAGATTTGCAAAATCTTTTGAAATAAACAAACAATTTTAAAAAATATTATTAAACTATGATGGGCCATAACTTTCAGAAATCTAAAAATTACGGCTCCAACCTTGTTCAGTTGTGTACTTCGAATTGAAATGTTATCATTTCAATGACTCGAAAATTTCTGTTTTCATTTTTAAAAAAGTTAAGCAATTAAAGGTTTATCACAACACAACACATTTTCTCAAGCTGCCTATTAAGGAAGTTGTTCCGGAAAGGCTTACATCCCAAACGAAAAAAAATTAAAACAATGGCCAACAGGAAAAACTGTTAATTTGAATAGCGCTTTAAGTTCTGGACTCTTGGTCGCAAATGACAAAAATGTTATAACGAAAATTCTATCGAAACAAGACCAAATATTCAGATAGAATTCAAAAATAATTGTCTGGAAACTGGTACCAAAGCGGTCAAAAATACAAAACAAATCTGAAATTTTTTGATTCGCTAATGCTATAAGCTATTTGTTTAGTCTCAAAAGTTGATCTATTCCGAAGAATAGAAACTCAAATCAGGAATCTTAATACAATGTGCACCAAATACAATTTTCGCTTTTCACGAATTTGATGTTCTTGGAAGCTTATTTCTAATGAAATGAAATTTTAATTCAAACTTTTTCTGCTTAATTGAATTGAATTGTAGAAGTTTGGTGTTTATCGGCTTCGATATATTCGCAGAATTTAATGTGTCAATTTCAAATCAACAATCGACAAACAATCACATAAGTTCCAGTTGAATCTGAAATTGAAAATACGAAATGCTTTTCATAGCTTTTGAAATGAATATTCAATGTCAGTGTGAAAACATGAAACATGAAGCTCAATCATTAATTTGGCTTATGAATAAGTGAACGTGTTTGTTTGCTTTTCGAGTGATTTGAGAAGAGAGCCAAGCCGAGAGATGAAATAATGATGCGTGTCATGCGTTTCTTCGTTGGAAATTTTCTATTCTATAGTTCGCGTTTGCTAGTCACGACACGCATCATTATTTCGTCTGTCGGCTTGGCTCTCTGCCCAAATCACCACCCACCGTACCTTCTCGAAGAGCAAACAAACACGTTCTGCTTGTGGTTCTAGAAATTCAGAAATGATTTTACGTTTAAAATTTTCATATTTTTGTTAAATCTCACAGCGTGAATTGTTGCACCTCACTAGAATGTAAATTAAATTTGCTCTCCAATGAAATTTCAATTTGTAAAAAAATCGCGCAAAATAGTGATCTTTGAAAAAATCCAGTAAATTCAATTTTTGTTGCATCAAAAATCTTAAGACAACCAAATGTTAGAATTAGAATAGATTTTGTAGTCATTTTTTTTTTCAAAAACTATACCATCGCTCAAACAGTTTTTACTACCAATCGAATGACAAGTAGGTTTTTCAGACCACTTTTATGAACTTTTTGTGACCTTTTCATTAAAAAAACTTAAAAAATATTTCTTGGCTTCATGATTTAGACATTGTGCATTCATATGCACAAGGATAATATTTTTTTTTGACGAGTTATATATGAACTACAGCAGTTTTCCTGAGGCATGTTTTTTCGGATTTTTTATCGTTCATGTTGAATAACGAGAAAACTAAAAGCTTAAGCTATATATAATGTTCTCAACATATTTGACTGACATTAAAAGGTTTCTATTGATATAAGTTTTTTTTTTATCGGTTGAACACGCCAAAAGTTATAACGATTTGAGCTTGTAGTGTCAAATTGACACTCCTAGTTCTGATTAGTGTAACGAAATCTAATGCGGATGAGGGTTAAAACATTCAAATAATGTTCCTTTCAACAAATTCAGTTCTTGAATTGAAAATTTTACTTGGATAAAATTTCCTAACACCCCCCCCCCTCCCTTTCCCATTCGCACGGCCTTAATGCCCAGTCAAATTTAAATTTTAGCCAAGGACCGCCGCTTATCTATTGATATGAGGCTTAAGTAAAAAAAAAATCGAATTTTAGAGAATAGAAATAGAGAGCGTGTAGTTTTAAGGGGTGAAGAATTCAACAAAACTTTTTGACGGAAAGTCATATTAATTTGCTTGCTTATTAAAAAAAATTAACCTTTTTGGCTGAACACTTGCTTAAATATTCAGTATACCGAATATTCGGTTAACATTTAATTAAAGTAATATTCCGGTATCCTGTACAGGAATGTAGAATAAAATTGTTCGTTTCAACCTTCCGCAAATAATCGAACGGAACCAACACAATGTAAAACGGCAAAAACCGTTTCTGTTTACCATAAACGAGAAAATCCTCACCCATCTATAACGATAAAATAAGCCCGGGACGTCTCGATTCACCGAAGTCTTCGTAGAAATCCTTGTGACCCCTGGGGGCTTCGAAACGTCTCGTCGTCGTCGGGACAAGTTGCTAGACTGAAAGCACCACCATTATCAGATGTGTCCTATAGTAGATACCTACTTTGCATGCCTGGGGCTGAGAAGATAAAGCAATCGTCGTAACTTTTTTTTCCTACAGGTGTGCTGATGTCTAGTTACATTTGTCGCCATCGAATGATAAGGGATAAAGTTCTTCGAATCTATTCAAATATGATTCTGTTTGATACATTTTTGATGCTTTCGGTATCAAGTTCGTTTAATATTCTTCTCGTTTTCCAATTTATAGTAGGAATTTGGGGATACTGAAGCACACAAAAAAAAATCTGAATTTTGAGCTATTTCAAATCCAAAAACCTTCCGGAACATTTTTTCGAAAAAAAAAAGAAAATACCTCGTTCTCAATCTCCACGACGGCATCCGGAACACACTCGGAAAAGTCCGGCATAAGCCATTCTGGACGTCCGAAGTCGCGCTGCTCGCAAATCCGCTTGGCCTGTCCATCGCCACGTTTCGGACAATCCGCTAGAACAGCCGGTCCAGCAGCACTCTCAGGCCAGCTAACTCCGTAGTCAGCATTTTTCGGACACAACGTCACCGAACCCGGTTCCACCACCGTCACGTGGACACTTTTGCTGATCGGGGCCACCGAATTCGATACGATGCAGGTGTACACCACAGATTTCTGTTGAAGAGGGGAATGGGAAGGAAAAAAGAATGAAAGTCAACATCACCGTTGAATATTAAACGCTCCAGGTAACGGACAATCAGTCCCGTCGATATCGGGTGAAATTGATATCAACCTATATCAATAATAAAAAGTCAAATTAATCTTTTTTTGGTGCAAGTTTGATGTCTCGTTCAAACGGTGAAAGTATTTAGAAAGTAACTTTTTCCGATCCATTCTTGGAAGTTGATCCAAAATCATACGCTTGAAGTTGCTTTAAGTGGGTGAATGAATTTCCATCAAAAATTGTGTGATTGATAGTGGGTAAAGAAAAATGGAATATTCGTAATAAATCATAAAATTTAATTTATCCATAAAATAGAGGTAAATAAATTTTGTTCTTGAGTTGACGGTTAAAGGAGACAAGCTTTGAAATGCCAGAAAACAACTAAAACCATTTTTAACTAAAGGCATCAGTAAAAAAAATCATCGAGACAATACCCAGACTTAAAAAATACTTTTCTGCTACAGTTTGTAGTTTGCTTATTGTAAAAGTTCTGTAAGTTGTTCGAAAGTTTGATAAAATATTTATTGGAAGTTAATTTACTTCCAACTTTGATTTTTTTATAGTTGGTCGATACGACAAAAGTCGGGTAAGACGGACACATTCAATATTTCAAAAATTACAATGTTAGGCACAATTCTAATGATGAGAATATGTTTGCCTAAGTGTTTCAACACTTTCGAGAACCTTTGTTTATATAGATTCAGCAAGGTCTCATAAAAATAAACAAAACAAACAAAAACTTTGAAGATCCATTATTTGATGTAAATTTTTCTACTCAAAAATAGTTCATATATCGTAATATTTATGAAAGTTTCAACCTTTTCCAAAGGTGGAGTGTTTATTGGGCTTCTCTTTAACCGTCTGCAGGAGTTTCAGCGAATTTCGGTCAAATGGATTGAGCAAAAAACGTTTAAAAAAAGTTTCTTAGGCGGGTAAGACAGACACATAAGTTAATCCAGGTATTTCAATTAAGGTTTGTGATATTGACCGTGTTTGATGCTTAATGTTTATTTTTGGCTATTTTTCGGTTTTGGATTTCAAACAAACAACTTTCTTTTTTAAATCTGAGAGATATCTGATTTTCTATTGCAATTCTACCTTAGGGTATCTGTCTTACCCAACTTTCCCCTACAATCAAACAGAGTGGAGGACAAATGAGAAATTTTAAATTTAGTTCCTACGTCTGATCTATGTACTTTCGTGAATGTCAAATTCCATAAGATAGATTGAATTCAAGTTTATCTTTTTTTTTCTAGTCAAAACTTATCATTTTAATTACTCAACATCTGATAATTTTTTCCGTGGAATTCAAAAGTTGCACAAATTATTTTTAATTTTTCAAAGCTGTTCGGGTCAATATGACCCGAAGCGCGAATTCCATACATTCTTATCATCATTCCAATATACTGAAGAACTGGGAGTTTTCGAGAAACCAAGTGTGTTTTATGAAAATTATAATTAAGATTGTGACAAAATACTTAAACAAACATTTATGGCCAGGGATTAACAAACTTCTAGTCAAATTTCATCGAAACGGACATTTTGCGAACAGGTTTGGAAGGTTAAATAAATTAATTGATGACTCGGAACTGTGAGTTAAAAATTATTAATTGAATGATTATATTTTTTGAATTCAATATTTGGCATTTGCATATGCATATGACTTTTTTTGATTCGATTATAGTCGTTTTACCATCTTTATGGCATTCGCGACTTTATCAACGTTGCAGTTGGCGGATCATTATTGAAAAACTTCTCCGGTACAACTGTGTTCGATGTTTACTCTTGGGCTCGAACTCACGGACATCGGCTCAGGAGATAACAGACTTGCCAACTGAGCTATATCACAAGCCAAAAGCATATGAAATATTTCAGGCTTTGGGAATTGAGGCAAATGCGCCATCGTAAGAAAAATAAATTATTTATTATTTATTATTTCAACATGAAATGTATGTTTACTTGTCATAGACGAATTTGAGGATTTTTATTATTATGTGAAGGATTGGAACCGTGAAAACTGTATAAATTTTGTGCAATTTGTCATTTCCTTTAATTTTGTTATTTTCGTCAATTTTTACATTTTGTTTTTGTATTTTTTTTATCTTATCATTTTAAGCTTTTTTGGCATTTTTATCCCTTTTTCAGTTACAAAATTTTTCAATTTTATAAATTTTGTGAATTTTACAAATTGTAAAGAGAATCATCTCAATTTTATCATATTTTTTTTCAACTCTTACAGTTTTGTCTTTTTGTCAAGTTTGTCAATTTTGTGAATATTGTCAAATTTGTTGATTCTTTAAATTGTGTCATTTATGCCATGGGTCAAATGAAAATTTTTGAGCTTCATACGACTATAACTGCTATTGAAATGGTTTTTTCGCAAATGTTGCTTCATGACTATTTTTATTTTCAAATTGAACGTATTTTTTTCATAAAAATATTTTTTATAAAGATAGTAGATTTCGGAAAACGTATGTAATATTTATACCGCCGGGGGTCAAATGACCCCTCACACCTTTTCCGCTAAAACTCTCTTGTTTTTCTACCGATTTTTTCTACACTTAAAGCACTTAAAGTTTTGGGAAGCTTGTAATGTGACTCAAATATAATTATTTGGCAATATTCAGCTACCATCATTTATTTTAAAGTTCTTCAAAGTCTAAGAAAAAATATCCGCAAAAAACATGCTTCGGGAAACAGGCTGTAAGTTAGTTTTTAAATGCTGAATAAAATCACTTAGTGCTTGACAAATTTGACGTTAAAAATTATATGTGTTGCACATATGGATAAATTAGAAAAAATCAGATCATAACCGCAAAAATGTAAAAAAGTAGTGTAAAAACTGAAGTTTTTAATGAATCAACCGCTAAAGTTGTTCCAGTAACATTTTTTTTTTGGAAAGTGAATGGCAAAGTTGACGTAATTCGTCTAATTTAGGCGTTAGAATAGTCTAAGCTGCATATTGATAAAAAGTTCGGAAAACAGCTATCTCTGAATAGCCGTCACAAATTCTGTGTTTCGTGTTTTATAAATCTTAAGATGCCAAAATGTCACAAATTACGTCAACTTTCTAACACTCTTTTCAAAAATTTAAACTGTGACTGGAAGAGCTTTAGCGCTTGATTAAAAAAAGTACGGTTTTTACACCATTTTTTTTACAGTTTTTGTGGCCATGATCTGAAGAAGTTTTTAAAAAATATTTTCATATGTGCACAGAAAAAGTTTTTGACTATTACGTGTCACTAAAAACTGCAACCTTTAAAATAAATCACCTGTAATTAACAAAACCTGTAATTCTAAATTGTTTTCCTTGAAAGTTAACGAAGATTCATTTATTATTACAGCAAATGTCCTGTAAAAAATGTTATCAACCTGTAAAATTGCAGTAAATGTCCTGCTCCTTTTTGTTACAGGAAATTAGCGTAATTTTACAGGAAATAATTTCTTCTGTGTGCAACAAATAGCTTCTTTTTTTCGAGCACTTAATAACTGACCCGCCATTTTCTCCAAGCATGTTTTTTGGATATTTTTTCTTAAACATTGAATAACACGGAAATAAATGATTTTAGCTGAATATTTTCTGAGAATTAGATTTGAGTCACGCTACAAGCTTTTCAAAACAAAAGAGTATTAGCGAAAAAGGTGTTAGGCTTCATTTGAACCCCGGCGGTATAAATAGGTATATACAAAGTGTCGGTATGTTTAGTGTTAAAGTCTTAATTTTCTGTCTAAATATATTTCAAATTTTCAAACTTACATTTTGTAATTGAGACAGTCAAGCTTGAACATTATCCTTGCAATGAGGTATACTTTCAATTAGGTGGAGTTAGAGAACGCACACTATTGCACGTTAGTATTGAAACGGTTTATTTTGTTTTTTTTTTGTTGTTGTTATTGTCAGATTTGTATTTTATTTTTAATTTCTCGAAAGCCATTGGTTTTTCACATCAACTCATGGGAAATTGTATCACATGAAAGCGAGCACGCCCATCGCCTAAAGTGACTATGACGTTATGTTAAACATTACGTCACAAATCATTATCGTCTTGACTAGTGATTGCTGGATATTGCAAGCAAGCTTAATTGATAACTTTTTCGGAGTCATCGTTTACATGATTTATACTATGGAATAGAAAATTTTTAAGCCATACCTTGCTAGTCAAGACACGGAGCTATAGCTATACGGTCTTTGACAAAGTTGTTTAACGGAAAACTAAACGAAATTTTTAAATTGGCACAAAAACCATTTGAAGGCTCAATTCCACAGAAGAAACAAAAATAATGTTGATTTTTCAGAACAAAATATTCAATTTTTTCATACATACATAAAAGTTCAAATTTACTCATGTAAACGTTACTTAAATATTGAGAAAAAAAAATCATGGATGAGTTTTGAATCAAAACAAAGCTTTTAAGACCCCAGGGTGTGAGAAACTGTTAAATGACCCCAAATCGACTCAGTTTACTGTACAATAATACCAAGATTAAAAAAAAACAATGTTTTGATATCAATGGATAACTTTCCCGAAGACCACGAGTAGTCCTGACTTCTGATAAAAAAGGTATTGAAGTGTATTTTTAATTTATTTTTTTTCTTGTAAAGACCCATGTACACTTTTCTTGAAAATGAACGTGAAAAATCTTATTTCATCATTTCAACGCGACTTAACAAGATATGGTAACATGGTGGAATTGTGGAATAGATGGGGAATGTTTGAAAGGTGAAAATACAATTATTCTTGTTCGTTTAAACTTCCTAGAACTGTTTTTATTTCGATTTTCCTTCCATGATAAAATCAACACGTTGAAAAATGGTGGTTTTGGGATAAAAACAGTTCTAGAATGTTTTAAACATAGAGACCTGTTGAATTTTCATCTTTCAACCATTCCCCATCAATTCTATAATGTTGACACACTAGTTGTGCCGCGTATTTGTGTTTTTGACAAAATAAGATTTATTCACCTCCATTTTCATGAGAAGTGTCTAACAGGCTTATCGTTGAAATATGGTTATTTTGAGAAATCTTTAATAGAAATTGAAGAAAGAAGGATCATTATAAGTATTTGTTGAAGCTTAAGTGAAAATGGTTTGCCATTTTCTGCTTCAGCAAAGTTGTAAAGGCAGTTTAAATATTAAAAGTCAAGATAATGTTCTTATGTGGGTACAGAAATTGATAATTTTTCAAATCAAATTATCTTATAATTCATAAGTTTATTTTTTCTCCTCCTCTGAAACTGGAAGATCGATTAATAGCTGATTTAAATTTAAACTGGATATTTTCCAAACGTCCAATGCCACAACTCCAATTCTAGAGTTGATGGATAAAACCTGAACCTGGCAAATACGACTATAATCGAAACAAAAAAAACTGAACCTGGCAAAAGCTTCGGGCAAAGCAAGCCAAAATCTTCCAAAATCAGTTATTCAAATTTAGGGGAGATAAAGGCATAATGGCCACCTTAAGTAAAACGCTTATTTAACCGTAGAAAACAGCTATAATATGAAAATTACATCATTGTTTCGTGTTCAGACACTGAAATAGTCTATTGCCTAATTGGATGAAGCTTGAAAAAGTAGATAAAAACGTTTAAAAATGCATTTGAAATTTTTTTTTCGAAAGCTGAAAACCAGTCATTGTAGGGGCATAATGATAACCTCTCCCCCCCTGGGGCAGTATAAGCACTATTATTCGTGGCATGATGAGCGTCTTCTGCCGGGGAATCTAGCAGCAAATTCGACTCGATGAAGTCAACTGAATAATAAAGCTACAGCTTGACCTGTTTCATCTGACGATTTGGCCTACTGGTAAGGTGTCGGAGAGGTAATCAGTAGACTGGAGTTCGATGCCTGGTCAAGGTGATTTTTTTTTTCATTTATCATTCATGATCGATGCATTTTGCACTAAACGGTGAGGCGTAGATTCATCAAACAAAGTAATAACAAAACAATCTAGGTATGTTTGTAGAATTCAAACAATTAACACATGCTCATACATTATGTTTCTGGTGTTTTGTTTGACGGATGATGCTACTAGCCGTATAATGTAACAATAAAAAAATCAATCATGAATGGTATGTGAAAAAAATAATCTCCCCGAACAGGAATCGAACTCGAGTCTACTGACTACCTCTCCGACACTATATCAATTGACCAAATCGACAGATGATATAAGTCAAGCTTTAGCTCTGTTATTCAGTTGACTTCATCGAGTTGAATTCGCTGCTAGAATATACGGCAGAAAACGCTCATCTTGCCCTGAATAATAGTGCTCTGTTCGCCCCAGGTCAACAAATTTAAGTAAAAACGCATTTTAAAATGGATTAAAGTGAAATATCAAAAATTTTATGATGGTGAAAATTGAGAAACAATGTGTAAATCATGTTGCAGAGCGTATATTTCAGATCAAGATTATTTAAAGGTCATAAAAGCTTACTTGGTGGTGATCAAAAATTATAATATTTTCGTCACTTGAGAACCTAGCTGGTTATTATTAAATATTTCTGTACAGATGGAAAGGATATTTCTTTTTTGGTGAAAAATTAATACTATAGGTAGTACGAAACAAATCCTTATGAAAATTTGTTTAAGAAAATACGTACTTTTGTAGAGAAAAGGAGTACTTATTATGCCCTGGGAGCTTGTTATGCCCTTATCTTCCCTAGGTTCCAAAAATATAGTTCCCTTAAGTTAGGGGTCATTCCATACCAAGTGGCCATAAAATTGCAACGACCCTCTCTAATTTGGCCGAATTGAGGTTCGAATGCCACAGAAAAACTTTTTTGAATTGTTCTTAAGCATATCCAAAAAGGTTTATTATCATTTATTTTCATCTTTTATAAGTTGGTCCTTACCCACATTCATTGGCCTTGCTTTTTATGACTTAAACTTAGCTTAAATGTGAAACATTTTCAAAAAAAACCTCAATTAAAAATTCAAATTGTACTCAACTCCTTGTTCCATACATATATATCAAAAAACATTTGTTTATAGTTGGGCCAAAAACTCAGAACCCAATTATATTTTTACTTCAACTATTGACCAAGTGCTTGGGAGTACCCCCCATGTAATGCCATAAGTTTTGGAATAGTCTTCGTAAACATGCCTTGTCTTCAAACAACTTTTTGCAATCTGGATCATGCTTTGTTGTTTTAATTTTATATAAACTTAAGATAAAGTTTGATCATTTTCGTTCATAAGTTTGATGTAAACAAACAAACAAACAAACAACGAACATACAAACAAAGAAACAAAATTTTCATGCTTTTTTTCGATAAACCTGTATTGGCTGTATTCCATTGAATTTAGTTTTAAGAAGTCACTTGGAAAATAAATTTCAATATATTTGATGAAAACTATTCGAAATTCTAAACATTATTTTCAATGCCAAATTGATTCTATAATGAGTGCTCTGGGCTATGATTTTTTCTCATATTTGAAAAAAAAAAATTTAAAAAAATGAACCATCAAAATCTGATACATAAATCCATTCCATTTCATTCACATAGAGCAGCTAAAAAATCAAGAAGAAGTTTAATGTGAGTACGTGATATTGGATGTGATATTACTTCTCTCGTTAGTTTGAATATTCAATTCACACTTGCACCCATGGTGCAGCCTCCAAAGAACGAGAAGCCAATTCGAAATCAAGAGCAAACAAAAACGTAAAAATAAAATAAACTCCATTCACTCGACACCTTACCTGTACATTTTTCACCTTCAGGATGCTCCCGTCTGGATAGAGATCTTCCCACATCTCGACGTTCGGATCGGACTGGAAGAGGGCACCGTTTTTGGTCCAACTGTAACCCAGAGTGCCGTACTGCTGATCCAGAGAATCCTGAGAGAGGCACCGAACCAGCAGCGATTGGCCACGGAACAGTGTCACGCTGGGCGGATCCACCCGGAGTTGGGGGGCGCCCAGAATCTGGACCTTCGTCGAGCGACACTGTTGCATGCCCATGTCATTTACCTGGGTGGGTGATTCGAAGGTGGCGATAGGTGTTGTTTTTGTTGTTGATTCATAACAGCAGCAGAAAAAAGGGTTCAAAGTTTGCGGGAGATCCGATTCATGAGGGAGCATTTTTTTTTGTCGTTTGGTTCATGTTTTCGTTTGCCATTCCGAAAGTTGTCAAGAGTTGCCGGCACCGTCATGTGAAGAAAACGAGAATGAAAAAAGAAGAATTATCTGTTAATGAATATAAATGAAAAATAAATAGATTGTCGCTGCAGGGAGAAAGATTGTTTCAGCAGTATTTATTTATCCGGTTGGCGACGATGTTTGTGATTTTACTTGAAAGGCTAGACACGGTGACACAATTTTAAGGTGAAGAAAGATAAACATTGGAGGTCATGTGCAGCAATTATGCTTTTGGTTGTCTTTTTCACATGGTTGATTGAACTGTGAAGAATTGCACGCAATCTCTCAGCGTTTGTTTAATTTGACTACATTCAAAGATTACCTATCTTTTATCTTTGAAAATAATTCAAATTAAAGAAAAATAAAACAAAAAACATATCCATCATTAGGAATTAATTAAATAATTTCAGTGAAAGATAATGTTATCTTGTATTTGGAGACGTACCGAACATTCGTTAAGCCGCTAAGCCGATGTTTGGCTCACCGAATAATTGGGCTAAGTGTACGGCCAAAGAGACGGAATATTTATTTTATAAATTAAAACGATAACCTTTTCAATACAGACTCAAATTTTTCAAATGATGTTGGATAATTTATAAAGTTTACAAAATGAATGTTGGAAAAGCTACACAGTCAACAAAAGCAAAAGGTTTCGGTGAAACATCTTATGCGAATCCGTTTACCTTTTACTGTAAATCGTACTGAAGAAAGCTGGCCAGTATCGATTCATGCCTTGTTTTCGTGAATATATCTAGGCTTGTCCATAAATTAAATAAAGAATGGATGTCCAGATATTGTTGAAAACACTTATCCGGTGTTTATTAGTATTATTTATTAAATCAATTAATAAATTTTTTTTTGTATTTGTGTTCAAACATAATTTTTGAAAGTTAATTTGAAAATGTACATCAATTTTCTTTGAAATCATTTGATGTTTCGATGAATTATTTTATTTTCTTTTATTTTCCTATTGAAAATTTTGAAATGATGGCTAGATTTTGATCAGATTTGACATTTTTCCAAATTAAAAAAATACTCAGATTTGCCCGCCATGCAGATGCGTGTGGTAGAAAATATGGTAAGTTAAGGTTCAAGGATCATCATTTTTCACAACTATGTTGAAGATTTCTGGCTCAAATTCGACCTTCATCTGGTTTGATATCATTTCAAATTGCTTGGCACCTTTTTTTCTTATATTTCACTGGAATTCCTTCTTTTTTTATAAATGCCCCAGAAGCAAAAAGTGATCTGATGTCCTTTCTGAAAGTGATAACATTTGAAATTATCCGACTATTCAATGGAGCGAGCTGAGATCAAATTGAACTCTTTAAATCTCGATTAGACCAGAGACCCGTACTCGAAGAGGATCTACAGGGCAAAAGAACTGAACTCTTAACAACACTGAAACTGAAAACATTTATCATTACTTGACGTGGAACGCGATTTATTCATGTAAATTTACAAAATAAAAAAAGTTGAATCCTTAACCGCACTGAATTCTAATGACACAAATATTACTTGACACGGAATGCAATTGTTTGATGTAAATTTACATCACATATGATGTAAATAAAAAGAAGCATCACATACGACGTAATTTACAGAGCGATTTAAATAATACACGTCTTAATATTTAACATATCTTTCAAATTTTACACATCTGTTGAAGTTTACAGACGTATAATATTAAACTCGCACTGAAAATTCCATCATATGTGATGCTTCTTTTTCGTTACATCATATGTGATGTAATTTTACGGTTTTGATGGTACCCGGAGATTTTCGAGAAGCAGGGATGCGGTTCTGGAGGCGGATCCACGTTACTTAACTTTGGATCCGGTACTTCGGGGAAGATATTAAAAGTAATAAAATATAATTTGAACAGTTATAAAATATATATATGCGAGAACAAAATTTTTTTCCGCCTAATAAAATGAATTATATTAATTATAGGAGGGTTTTGTTTGTATTTACAGTCGAGTAAATTCCAGTATTGAATCATATTAACAATAAATAAAACAAAACAAATTCCAACTGGAAAGTTTTTATACAAGTATTCAGAGATTTTATAATTGACATCATTTTTATTTTACACGTTGCTGAATTTTATATCATTTTTTATTTTACACGTTGAAAATTTTACTGATGTGTAATTTCCAACTAGCATTGAATATTCCGTCATATATAATGCTTCTTTTTATTTACATTATATGTGATGTAATTTTACAGATTTTTTTGGTATTGTGTACTGCATCATATCCTTTTTGTTTTTATTAGCGGCTCACCAGTCCTCCATCCCGTGATATTTTTTCAAACGCAACTTTATTTTTCCGTTCAATAAATTACAGGTATCACTTATTACGTAAAAATACATTAGAGAATGCACATAAACTTACATAATCCAGTAGGCGGGCACAAAGCTCAGTTGGTAAATCAGTTTCCTCAAGAGCCAATGTCCGCGAGTTCAGAACAAACCAAGAACAAACTTTAAACTCTTTCTCTTGTCACCAGGGGAATAAATAAAGGTTAAGGTATTTTATAGAAAAATTTAATTCTTTATTTTAAAAAAAATCAAATATGAGCTACACCGTTTTTTTTCAAGCTTGTATATTACCATTTTGCTTTGAGATAAAATTTGCACAAAAAAAAAATTTTAAAAACATCTAAAATAACGATTTATTTTTGGATATTTTTCGGTCTTGGATTTCAAGCAAGCAACTTCCTTTTTTAAATGCCCGACGTTTCGACTATTTTTGGTAGTCTTCCTCAACCGTTAGACAATACCCTTGAGGAAGACTACCAAAAATGGTCGAAACGTCGGCAGGGGCCGATCTAGAGATTGCTCTTAGGGGAGGTGATTTAGTAAATTTTCAAAAAATAAGGCCAACATTTTATTAGTGATTTGGATAATAAAACTGTGAAAGGAAAAATTTTGATGATGAGGATGAAGAGAATTTAGTAGCATGTAAATAATGTTGAAGACTATCTAAAAAAAAAGTTTGTTCAAAGAATTCTGTACATCTGTTTGTGGCTGGCTTAGTCTTAGGCAAAACACAAATTTTAGTGGGATGAAGTTGAATTTAGGTTTTTTTTACCTATTTGGGATGACCATTTGTTCATTTTTACAGATTAGAAATCCATAAGCAATTCAATCTTGAAAATCGTTCTTTATTTATTTTCAGACAAAAATAAATCTGTTGGTATGATTTCAATTTACTCAAATGAGCATCTCTGGATTTATGGTTAAGCTACGTCTTATTAATTTTGAAACTATTACAATATTCGGGTAAAAAAGCCATTTACACAAGTTTCAATTAATTTTATTCGAAATATTTTCTCTTTCGAATTCCAATTTTAAACCGTATGCTGCATCATTACTTATCGACACCCGTCAATGTATTTATTCAATAATTTTACATATTTGAATCAAAACATAATCTAAAACAAATAAACATTTAAAACACAAATAAGCACGTATCTAGACAAATAAAATATAGATTGCTAATCATTATATTTAATTTTACTAAAGAGGTTTGCTGAATAGATTCGTCTCTTTATATCTTAACGAATACCTACACCTTTTTTTGCTATGAGTTTTGAAAAACAAGTCAGTGGCTTAGAAAGAAGATTTAACAATTGAACAGTTTAATAAAAAAAAAAGTCAACTTATAAATGTTTCCAAATGCTTTGCACTTGCGTATCGCTTTTCTTTTTCAGCACTTCGACTTTTCAAATGCCCAATGTCTAGTTAAAATGTTAAGCTTTGTGATATCATCAATAGTTGAGTAATGTTTAGGATGAGCCTTTAAAACAGCACCTTTATCTTTTTCATAGACTAATGGGTATGCAGCAGATGCGAACGTCTGATCATTCTGGAAGTCAGATTTGCTAATAGAACTTGAAAACATTTCGATGCTTTTATGGTTCAGTTGTAGATGTACTTATCATCTTCGGTGACATGCATGTTCCTGAAAGCAAAGACTAACGGTAGCAGATCCGGATGTCTGCAAAATTTTATCGATCAGATTTTCGGTTGCTACATCTGGAAATAATATCAACTATAGAGTTGTTTTTGACACTTGCCTACGTTAATGGATAAGAAAAGCAAAAATAACCTCCAAACTTTTAGTTAAAAAACATTGATGTCCTTTCAAAGACATGAGGACATGAGGTTATTTTCTCACACTTAAAACGTGTTACTGAAAATGTCAGAATTATGTCACGAATATTTCTAGCCGTACATAGAACAATAAAAACAATAATTTATTTTTTGAAAACCATCAAGTTTGGTAAACATGCATAAAAAAGAAATCACTTTATGATCAACTTGAAAATAAATGTTGGCTTCTTTCAGGCCTTTTTAAGAAATCATTCAGAATTAGTCACTAAACCGCTGTTAATGGTACTGGCGCTTACAACAACTCTGGATATCGGTTAAAAAACAAAACCAATCTGCTGTCATGCTTAATTTAATGGAAATTCCTTAAAGAGTGAGGTGCAAGCTTTATCCTTTTCGCACGCCAACACGAAATTATACACACGAATACTGTTTATACTCAATTCACGCATATTTTTAAGCAGCTATTGAATTCTGATATACGCGTAAAAATGGTAATATCAATGTTAAGATATTTTGACGCATGAAAAAGTAATATTTCATCTAAATCGAGTTAAAAAAATTTTATCGATGATTTATTTTTTTCGCTTGGCAGGAGGGGGGGGGGGTGGGTGATTATTCTCATGAACACCCCCACACACCCCCGTAGATCCGCGCATGAATGTCGGACATTTCAAGAAGAAAGTTGTTTGTTTGAAATCCAAGACCGAAAAAAACAGCTATTAATCAAACATTAAACATAAAAAAACTGTCGATAAAACAAAACTAATCTAAAATATTTTTGTTTCTTTTACTTTACTCCAGTATGATTTCATAATACAGGTCAAACTCAATTCTACGTGGACTCGTTTTTCCGGTGTCCGATTTTCCGTGATTTGATTATCCGTGACGATACCTCAGCTTTCAGGAACCAGTAGAAAACACTTGTAGGAGTAACGAATCGAGTTCACCAGGTAAGTAACCACGTTGACACAACTCAGGTAAGTTCAGGTAAGTACCCAAGTAACCATAAGTATTTAGCCATAACCTTTAATCAGCATTAAATAAACATTTCTAATGCAAGTTAGCATTATATCAAGATTCGTAATACTTTTTAGTTTTATGTAAGCATTATTAATGCATAGAAGCAATAACAAAAATTAGCACTAATGGTAGCACTATATGCACATATAGAGCTTCTTTATAAAGTTAATAAGCATTAAGACTGTAGCACTAGAACTTCCTGTTAATGCTTATATAAAGCTTTTATAAAGCGTAGAAACGTCAAACCGACGAATGTAAACAAGAATGATTTTCAAGACAGCAAACGAAAACAAACAGAGCGGGCAGTTGCAGTTGTCTTCTCCCAAAATTTTCCAATACATTTCCCAACCTTTTCATGCATACATTGTCTATGAAGTTGGGTGACCCGAGCAGTACTTGAAGTACGGGTTTTTTCACCTACCTTATCAGCATCAAGAGTGGTCAAAATGGTAAAGGCGCAAGAAAGATACAGGCTGCTGCGGGATCCTCGGTTCGATACTCATTAATGGTTATTCATAATTCAATTATAATCACTTCTCATTTCATAGGACACTTCATCAAGCATGCAAAATCCTTCATCCAGCATCCAGCTGGTTGATTTGATTTTATTTTTAAAATTTTTGTTCATTTCCCATTTTGAATTTCTGTTTCACATCAATCATATGATCCATCAATTAAATAATTAAAAGGTGTTCTAAGTATGCATTGTTAATGCTTTTATACGGCTGGCGAAAAATGACGTTTTGATGGTGCTCTAATTCAGCATTTGTAATGCTTATTAAAAGCTTTGTCGTGATTGCATTTATTCAGCCCGCTATTTCGCCTTTTTAGCATTAAATCTACATGATATACGCATATAGTGCAAAACAAGCATTAATTTAGAATTATATATGGGTATATAGTGTTGATTAAGGGCTATATTTAGGTGCTTATGGTTACTTGGGTATACACTCTCTTTTATTGTTAATTCTTCTCTTCCTTTCAGGTTTTCATGCACTATATTTACTTTTCTCTATGATTTCTCTCTTAATTCACTTTCATTCTTACTTCTATAAATTTCAACTTAATCTACTAACTTTCTTCTTTTACGTAAACTAACGAGTTTGTAAACAACTGTTGTCAACTTGACGGGTCGGTGTCACAACCAGAAACAGGGTCAAAATTCTTCTTACGAAAGCCTTTTATAACTTTCGACCTAGCCGGATACCACAGTTAGCATAAAATGCTCAGTTGGTTGAAATATTGCGTTTTTGCGATAAACTTGAGGATACTTAATTTAGCATGTTCACACGTAGATGTCACCACCGGTTTGATAGGATCGAACAATCCGTCTTTTTTGGCTCGATCATCCATTCGATTATTTTTAGTGATTGAAACGTTTGTTTACGTTGAAAATCAATTAACAAATAATTTAGTTCTTATGTTCAAAGGAATTTCATTGTTACTAACGAATGGAAAAAAATATCAACAAAATAATCAGCCGAGGGAAGTTTAAGATCTTCTAAAAATATATATATATATTTCCGTTCTAACTCTTCAATCTCTCAATCAATAAATTTTGAGATGATTCTGTTCATTTAAGAAAATTAAAATATTTTCCTAGTAACTCACTTTTTTGATCGATGTGTACTGGATCTAAGTGGGATTATAATTTCTTTCATGTTTGTCAATTTTTTATTCATTTGAAAAATGATGCTTCTTGCTTGGTTTGGTAAGACATAAACAAATGAAAACACTATTTCGAAGTACAAACTGGCATAAGTTCTTACAGAGAAAAAACATATGAACTTATAGAAAATAATGTTTACTAAGTGGCGTTATGAGGAATAATTATATACTTCGATAAACTTAAGGTTAATGATTAATCGTATAGGAATACTTTTCTTAAAGTACAAAACAGAATAGAAAAGAAAACTTGGTGTTTCCAGTAGTCAAAATAGTATTTCGCTTTTTCCACTGAATTTAGTTATTAAAAAAAATTGCCATAGATAGGAGTGATTTTTTGGTGGATACAGAAAACTTGATTCAAGAATAGAGTGTCCATTTTCCGATAATTTTAGCGTTCCCGGGAATCGGGAAATGTAACGATCCTTTTCCCGGGAATTCTAGGGGTCCCGGGAAAAATTAATAATGAATATTTTAACACTCTACTGCTAATGAAACCTTATCTCTATAATATTTGAAGGTAGTGGTATCGCAAAACATGTCAAGCTTTTTTAATGCTTCAAAAATTCAATTTGCTTTTCGAAAACCCAATACCCATAAACTAAGTACTTTATTCAACAAACTTGACTGATTCTTGCTAAAAAAATTGAAATTATTGAGAAACATTTTGTTGTGGTATGAGCCTACTTGGTTGAATGATTCAACTGAATCAAAGCAATCGAAAGATTCCTTTTAATTCAACCACGGTACCGTGGTTGAATTAAAAGGAATCTTTCGATTGCTTTGATTCAGGAGAAACATTTATCTCGATCGGTAGAAATTGGTTAGCTTGACTTCAGGTTATTCATAAAATCTCTAAAATTTTCAAATAACTCTCCTTTTGTTTCTAAATCAGTAAGTTCTTTACCGAAGATTTTGCTACTGTCAACAGTTTGCGAAACGGAAGTTCTTAATGATGAGTGTTGCAAAGTATAACATTAAGATCCTTTCGTAGCGTTTCTTTATTGGAATTGTTTGGTTTTAAAGAATCTTTGTCTTTATACTAAGTTTTCGAACAAAAAACGTTTTTACTTTATTTTGTATTAGCTTATGTTTAGAAAT
Source organism: Uranotaenia lowii (assembly GCF_029784155.1). NCBI lineage: Eukaryota > Metazoa > Arthropoda > Insecta > Diptera > Culicidae > Uranotaenia > Uranotaenia lowii. The sequence goes on along the minus strand of NC_073692.1, from coordinate 164,473,767 downwards.
ATAAAATTTAAAGTCCTTGCCAGTGTTCGGCATCGCTAACTGAAAAGTTAGCGGCGCTTATTAGATCTCTATCTCGGTCAAAGTTAGCGATCGCTAATTAAAGCCGCTAAATGTTGCGTAAAAGTTATCGATCTATAATAAAGCGCTAATCGCTAATCGATAGCAGAAAGTTTTGAAAAACATAAGCAAAACACAAATTTTTCAGCCATCTTTAATTATATTATTGACTTAGAAAAGTTGTTAAATGATATGAATAGGGGCAGTTTTCGAACTTATTTTGTAATATTTCTGTACATATCAGTTGCGTCTGTCCACTTTTAGTTTTAGTTAGCGTATTTGGTGGAAAGTAAAAGGAAAAAATTGGAATCAAATTTTTCAAAATATTCATCCGCTTATCAATTTTTTTACATCAGTTAATGCAAAAATTCTCATGAGGTAGATGTTTTCTTTTGTCCAAAAAAGTTTTTCATCTTTTTTGACATTATTTCACTTATTTTGTTCTGGAAATTTCAATTTTTCACAACTTTTTCATTTCTTTTATATTAAATGAAGGCTTATGCTTTAGACATAAATTCAAGTGAAGGCAATTAAAAATGACGCTCATTTTTATGATTCCATTCAAAATCGATATCGAATAGCTTCTGAAATAAATTTTTAATAAAAATTTAAATACCTGATTGGATTCAAAATTTTAAATCTGAATGATGCTGAATTTATGATCTATAAGTCTATGGCCAAATTAACACTTCAAAGAGTAAGCGTTCTTCAGTTAGCGGAACTAAAAATTAGCGGAACTTTCTTATCCGCTAGCTGAAGAAAAATATAGCGAGAAAATTAATTCGCTAACCAAAAGTTAGTGAACTAATTAGCGATTAGCGGGTTAGCGTTTTTGTGCCGGACACTGGTCCTTGCTCAATCTTATCCATTTTTTTCAAGTTAGATCGTGTTAATTTTTAGGTAAAGCATAGTTCTTTTAGAAATGGGACACTTTCAATTGTTAATAGCTAATTTACTAGTGATTGGACATTCAAAATTTTGACAGCATTTTGTTGCCTGTGAAAATTACTAACCGACCTATTTTTTTTCAAAATTTTAAATTCATGCATTTTTGAGATATTGACGATACAAGAGAAAAAGAAAAAAGATATCTTGCACAGTTTCCTTCAAAAACCATCATTATCAAATGGATAGCTGACAAAATCGTTGATTATTCAATGAATTAGTGTGTGTGTGAGCAGTGGAAATGTTTGCAAACACTGTCAAAAATGTCCACAAAGTTCAAATCAAGCATTGTAGTTAAGAACATGATCAGCAACTACGGTTAAGGGCCATCAGGGAAGACAAGTCTCAGACCAGAATTTTTGATTTTGAATAAACGAAAAACTAAGTGTAGATCGGTGAAATGTCCAACAATTTATTCTCTGATAAGCTGACAGTGTTGCCAAATTATAAGTCATTCAAACCTAACCTCAAACAATAAATTTTTGCTAGTTCCAGAGCTCGTGAGCTGTAAAGCTGGTACCGAGGCAATGAGACAGGTGATTTCTGAAGGATGACAAAACTTGTGAAAAACCCTATATCAAACAAATTCCAGAGTTTGAATCCCATAACATTCTGCTCGTGGAGGGGTCTCTCGCATATTAAAGTATGTATTTGCTGGCTGTTTTGTATAAAATATAATGATTTGTCAAGATTCTACTCCTATGGAAAAATACAACGATCTTCAAAACAAAAACATTGATTTTTGCTGTTTTTAAAAGCCTAAAAAGAGTAATCTTGTATGTACCCTTGGCAACCTACAATCTATACTAACCGATTATACTTCAATAAAAATCTCATGATGGTTTTACTTAGTTATTGTCAGCTTTAGCCAGCAGAAATTCCATTCAAAACGCTTTTAAGTGACTCAAAAATAATCAAGTTTTGTTTTGTTTTTTTTTTTTTTTTTTTTTTTTTTTTTTTTCATATGTGATGAAAGGAATTAGAGAAACATGAACTATCAAAGAACGAAAGAACATAAGCCGTAAATATCATGAAAATTTCGAAAAAGATACAACGGCTCACCGACAGGACTTGAACCTGCAATCTCCGCTTCGGTACAACGGCGCGTTAGCCAATTCCACCACGGTGAACGTGATGGAACCGGCGAACACGAGCAATCGAGCTCTGCCGATCAACTGCTGGACCTTCTATCGAAACACCATGTATATCCCGCATGTGATCTTTTCCCTCTATTGATCTCTCTTGTTTCTCTAACCCCACCCATCGACTCGGGATTTTAGCCGAGCGAGCACATGGTCGATTGAGTTTTGTTAATTTTGGAACACCTTTATCCACTAAATTGCCCTTAGTTTCTTTTAAAAGAGAAGTATTGGACCAAAAAGTAGTAGAAATTGAAGAAGGAGGATGCAGCCACCTAGCTTACTGATTGGACGAAGTAAAAGTTGAAAAAAAACTGAACAATATTATGACTGAAAAAAGTGTGCGCCGGCCGATAGGAGGTACCAAGATTTTTCTTACTAAAAGCTATAAATATTTTTTTTCAAATTTTTACATGAATTATCACAAGAGTACCTTCATTTCCTTCATAGAAAGTATTTTGATCAAACGAATGGTTTTTGAGATACACGCATTCGTAACTGTCCCATTTCTAAAAGAACTAAGCTTTATTAAGCACTTTTTATTGGCTTTGGGAAATCCCAGGACATTCTAATGTTTCCCGGGATTCGGGAATTTTCCATTTTTTTTTTATTCCCCAGTATTCCCGGTATGACACTCTCTTCAAGATACACTTCAACACACTTTGATTCAAGCTGATGCATCATGTTCAACTGATGATTATCTTTCGAATGTTCGAATGCTAACCTCATAACATCCCTTGCAAAAGCCACCAGATTAAGTCTGATCGAAATAAACCACTGACTGGTTTTCATTAACCCGGAGGAGAAGACAAGGAAGGTCGATGATTCGGCTGACCATTTGCTGGAAAGAACCATTTATCTTCGCCTGACAAGGAATTAGAATTCGGTAGAGTAAATATCTTATCCAACCGCAAATCCATTCTTAACACAAGACAGACAGAGCAAGTTCAACACCATGCAACTTAGTACATCTGTTTGTTGAGAGATTTCGATCCACCCTCTTTGGGGAGCACGAAAAAAGAATCACAATGTTCAGTGGATTTTTTTCGTTTTGTAAGGTATGATGAGAAATTAGATCGACCGGGCAAAAAAGCGATAAGCATGGAAGTTTTTCCTAAGCATTCAATGGTAGTGCGGCGGGGAATGTTTTGATAGGAAAAAGTACCTTAATTCACCCTGCTCTCGGGTGTTCATTGATTTGAGTTGTGCTCTATCTAGATGAAGCAAATTCGGAAAACAGTTTCCTCTTTTTTCCTAGCCCCAGGAATTGTTTGGTTAGAGATGTGCAATCGGTTTTGCGGAATGCATGATTCCGGAGATGAGCAGTTTTTGGGGTCGAATACAAACAAAACAGTTGGTTTTGTAGATCAGATAATCGAAAAGGGATGCTTCCAATCTACATAAAAGAGCATACCCTTAAAAGCGGTTTGAAAGGACTTGAGGTTAATTAGCTTTATTTCCATTTGGGAATCATGAAACAATATCGAGATGTTCTTGATATTTTATTTAAATTCTCAAAGTGCAAGAATTTCGTTGTTAAAAACGTAATCAGGATTCATGGGCTTAATGTTTACTTAAACAATATTTCCCAGATCACGCTTTACCGTTTCCACTATCTTAAAATCGACTTCACTAAGCACTGCGCAATAATCTTCATATTAAAGCTTAGTTCTTTTAGAAATGGGACAGTTACGAATGCCTGTATCTCAAAAACTATTCGTTTGAACGAAATAGTTTCTATGAAGAAAATGAAGGTAATGTTATGATCTTTCATGAAAAAATTTGAAAAAAAATATTTACTGTTTTTTGTTAAGGAAATTTCTACTTTATTTTTGGTATCTCCCATTGGCCGGCGCACACTTTTCTCAGTCATGGTATTGATCAGTTTCTTCAACTTATACTTCGTAAAATCTATATTTTAGGTGGCTTCACCTTCCTTCTTCAATTTCTGATACTTTTCGGTCCAATACTTCTCTTTTAAAAGAAACTGGAAGCATTTCAGTGAATATACAGTTGTTTCGAAATGAACAAATTTGATTATTTTTGATCACATTTTTTAACGTTTTTTTTTTGTACCGGTTTAACAGCTTAAGAGCTTTGGAACTATCAAAAAATGGTTGTTTGAGGTTGGGTTTCAATGAGTCATCACTAGGCAACACTTTCAGCTTATCGGAGAAAATTGTTTTGGACATTTCAGCGATCTACCCTTAGTTTTTCGTTTATTGAAAATTAAAAAGGCTGGTATGAGACTTGACTTCCTTGATGACCCTTAACCGTTGTTGCCGATCATGTGCTTCACTCCAATACTTGATTTGAACTTTGTGGACATTATTGACAGTGTTTGCATACTTATCCACCACAAAAACTCAGTAATTCTTTGAATAATCAACGGTTTTGTCAGCTATCAATTTGATAATGACGAATTTTAAAGGAAACTGTGCAAAATTATTTTTTTCTTTTTCTCTTGCATCGTACATATCTCAAAAACGAGTAAATTTTAAATTTTGAAAAAAATAGGTCGAATAGTACTTTTTACAGGCAACAAAATGCTGTCAAAATTTTTAATATCCAATAACTAGTTAACGAGCTATTAGCAAATGAAAGTGTCCCATTTCTAAAAGAACTAAGCTTTATCATGTTTCCGGGTTCTAAACTAAGGGGAAAACAAGAGTTGAATAGTGCCATTTTAGCTGTTTTCCACAAACGAGGTACACCTCATCAGCATCATCTGCGTTTCCATGAAAACTCATGATTTTCGTTCGTGCCACCATCAGCTTCTTCTATCTAGAAGTAAATACCAACCAGCAGCTCGTAGGTATTGTCCTTATTCTTGGAATTGGGAAAAGTGCCTCGCTCTGAATTCTTACAGCAGCAAATAAGGAAACGTATATTGGCTCCTGCTTCCGGGACCAAATTTAATCAACCGGCAGTCATCTACTTCCGTTCAATTTTACAAAGCAACAACAGACCCGTACCCGACCCAACATTTCCGGGAGAAAGCAAAGAAGAACAGCTTCCTAGTTTTGTTTATTGTATTTTCGATTCCGATATGTGCTCGCCTCATCTATTGTTGATGATCGATCGGAAGTATATCTGTGTGAATCGATTGTGTATCAGCTGCTCTATGGCACCCAATAACCCACCCACATTTACTGCACATATGAATGAATCCCTGCATAACCAACCGTCTGTCTGTCACAATTTCTGGGATCATCTTTTTCATCCACTGAATATGGTGCAGGATATGGGAAAAGCTTATCTGGGAATAACTTGCAACTAACTTGTTGCGCTCTAGAAGTGCACAAATGGCCATCCCACTACAGGGAATAAACAACATAAAAAAATAAACAAGTAGGTAAGGTGCATGTGGAAACTGCAACGAGTTGGTGTGGGGGAAGGATTTTCAATTTCGATTGGAAAGTACTCAATCAAGACAATGAAAGATTATCCGTTTAAGGGGGGAAAATCTTGATTGGCGTTTTTGCTGCCATTAGTTGGAACGTTTTAAACCGTATGAGTGATGAACTTGCTCAATTTTCTCGGAGATAAATGAATCAACACATTTTATGAGATGTGATACGATAACAGAGCATTCAATTGGCAACGTAATTGAAAAAAAAAAACAAAAAAAAATCACATACGATACTTGTTAATGTACAACGAATATGATAAATTTTTTGAAGTAGCTTTTTTAAGAAGAAGAATGACCAAGACGGTTAAAATCCTCTATAAATAAACAAAATAGAATAGAATAGAATAGAAGTAGCTTTCAAACATTCGGGTAGAATGAGGATACTTGATCCCTGAGGAAACTTGATTCCTCAGCTATATCTCGGAACTGGAATGTCTTACATAGATCAAATGTCTTAGAAAAATTTGCTAAGTTGAACAAAACCAAGAAATTGTAACCTCAAAAATGAATGAAATTATTTTTTTGTGTTATTGCACTTTGTTTGAAAAATCTGTTTCCAATATGAAAAAATTATGATACAAATACTTTTTTCAGAATGGCAATCGTTAGAGTATAATATGATCTTCTTAATGCCATATTTTCAAAGCAAATTTAGAAAAAGATATTCAAAATGTTTGTAATGGATTCACTTTATCCCTCGAGTCCAAATAGATATTTTTTTCTGAATGGATGTTGATCATTAATAAGCATGAAATTATTAATATTTATCCAATGACTTATATTTATCCAATAATTTCCTGGTATAAATGGTATAAAGGACTCATCAGCTTTTATCAGAAAACTAAAAAATTGCGCCTTTCAGTATGCAATGAATATTTGGTTGTAGATAGACTTATAGAATCCTTTTTGTCTGACACTTATAAATGGTGAAATGAAGATTGATAAGGTCAAAAAAAGTCAATAGAACTTTTATCTTTAGATTTTTTCTGTTTTTTTTTTTCCAAAGCAAAGGGTACCCTGATTGAATGCTCAAGTCTCCTTTAGTAAAAGATCAAGTCTCCTTTAACTTTCAAAATATCGCAATTTTTTTTTGTTTCACGAGAACGCTTCTGTTTCATCTGCGGGTTCATGTATCGGTTTAACTTTTTCAACATATGAACTTGTAATTACACGTTAAGAAAATGCAATAGACGGCCTATCTACAAAAATTTTCCAAAAATATATGATAAAAATAAGAAAAAGGGATCAGGTATCCCCAGTCTCCCCTAAGTGAAGAATAAAATAAATCAAAACCGGAAAACATACGGGCTTATCAGATGAAAGGGATCTGATCGATATTTTTTGACTTAAGATATAGATGTTATACAAGACAAAAGTAATTTATGAATTTTTACTTAGGATCAACTTGAGAATAAAATATAGGAAGTGTAAATAACAGAAGAGCAGCAAAAAAAGAATAAATAGACGAAAACAAAATAAGAGCTAACTAGACTTAAAAATGAAAGTGCATTAGTAATTTGAAATTTTTTTCCGGAATCATTCTAAGCTCAAATCAAATAAATTAAATCTCTCAAACTCTCGAGCAAATTCAAAGATTCTAACCATTTATGAAAATTAATAAAATTTTTAAAGTAAAATGAATTGATTGTAGATTTTTAAATTTATTACGGGATATTACATGTTTCTTTATCCGCAAATACTTTTCGTGAAAATGAATTCCTTAAATAAACTCTGGTGGAGGTTTTTTATTTCTTAAATAAAAACTGACTGACTTTGATTTCTAATTTGAAATTTTGAAATAGAAATTATTATCAAAATTTTAAGTCTGTGATCGATTGCAATTTGAATTTTTCAACGAAAAAGTAATCCTGATAACTTTTTCTGGTTTATGAGCATATTCTGAATTTTAAAAATATTAATTCTAACTAATATTTTTAATTCTGGTTAAAATATTTCTGCACAATCATTTCAAAAATCATCCTATGTCGACTCGAAAGCATTGTCGATTTTTTTTCTATTTTTTTTTTATGCAAAAAGATAGAAACTATAACGAGTCGTAAGAATGCTCACATTTTTCGATCAAACGAATAGTTTTTAAAATACACGCGCTTGTAATTGCCCAGATTTTTGATGATCCTAACCTTTATATTGTGTTTAAGTGCATATGAGCTTCAAAAGTCATGGATTTATGTAAAAATTTGCACAAAGGAGTTCTGAAGGACGGACAATTGATTTGAAGAGTCTATTTTGGGTCAGGAGCAGGGCCGGATTAAGCCATCGGGGGGCCTGGGGCAATTTTTGTCGGGGGGCCCCCTTGATTCTATTTTTTTTAATGCTATGCCAGAAAATACACAATATTTATATGTGTGAAAGTACTGAATATGAGCTCAGTTTACTGTCTTCAAATAGCCATGTTGTCTTCGTAGAAGATAATTTCTGGAACCTTGAAATAAAAATTGTTAATTAATCAAGAGCAAACATTGTGTAACAGTTTAGAAATTTTTAAAAAATTGAAGCTCTGATTCGAGCTGCAATTTGTTAAATTTAATTTTCATTTTTTAAAACCCTTATTACCAACTAAAATTTTCTCTATTCTATTCATCTTTTGGTTTGTGATTCATCGAGAAATAATGACAATTGAGAAGTATCATGAAGATTTGAAACATTGAATACAAAATTCAAAAAATTCGAGATGTACCGAATATTATTTATTTATTAATAATTATTATTATTAATTTATTTTTTTTAAGTTGTACAAAAAAAGACTTCTCAAATTTTTCAACTGATGTTGGATAATTTATTAAATTTTTAAAAGTAATGTTGAAAAACTCTTAAATCATCGAAAACTTATTATTTAAGATGTATCTGTGTATTTTCACTGTTGATAGCTATATACTTTGATTATCATTTATTCCAAATTTTCTTGATATATCCAGGCTTGCCAATAAATCAAATAGGAAATTGGAGAAAACTTAAATCTGACCGGGAGGTCACTTTTTTTAAATTTTCCGTATTTTACCCGGGCTTATTCAGAAATAGAAAAATTAAATATCTCTTTGAAATTTTTAAATTTTCTGTTACAAAACGATTTTTAAGAGCAAATTTATTCGTTAGATACGATTTAAACAATGATGTTGTAATTCGATGAAAACTTTGAATTTCAAGTATTTTTTTTTCTTGTTCCTCTTGTGTGTTTGAGAATAATAATGTTTCTGTTCAGATATTCCTGTTTTTGAAAGTTTTCAAAAAATCGTTCAGGCCCGGCCGTGTTGATACGTGTCGTAGAAAATTATCATTATTTTCGGCAGTTTTTTTGATGACATCTAGCAAAAATTTGACATTCATTTCACTGGAATCCAATCACTTTAGTAATAAACGTCCTAGAAGCGACGAGTCATTTGATGTCTTTTCAGCTAATGGTGACATTTTGAAGATCAAAGAGATCTCTACTTAAGAAGATCTGATACATCTTGTTGGAAATAGTCGACTTATAAACATGAAAGACATTAAGATGACAAAAAATAAAATTTCTATTAGAATTAGCAGTAGAAATCGAAGTACTTCTTTTGAAAACTCAACAGAATATTCGACCGAATATTCGGCCGAATATTCGATTGGCCGAATAGTTGAAAAGGTCAATATTCGGAATTCGGCCGTTTGCCGAATACCACTAATCGGTACATCTCTACAAAAAATAATCAAGATAATTAAATTCAAATTCCATGCAGATAAGAGCTCAACACTCAAAATCAGGTTATCTTCAGAACCACAATTCAGTGTCTCAAATCTAAATCATAATTTCAAATCAAGTTTTGAGAAACAAAATATCAATTTAATTTAAAAGAAATGAGATTCAAATCTGAATTTCAATTTTAAATCTTTAAAACACAAAAAAAAGTTTTTGATTCTCATCAGATAAAAATTTTTTTTTATCAGATTGTTATTTAAAATTTGATAAAAGTTTCATTCGATGTCCTCAAAGTCAAAAGTGCAAAAATGATCGATTGAAAAAAAAAAACAGAATAGAGATTAAATGTTTAAAACACAGAATTAGTTATCATTAAAAAACAGTCAGGTAAGGAATCCAAATGTTTTTAATACCTAAAACAAAAATCTTGATTTTTCAGAATTAAAAACAAACCAAGAAACTGATCTTCAGTAACTAAAGAAACAACACAAGACTTGAAAATCTCAATAAATAGAATTTAGAAAAAGATAAGATTGAAAACATAGAAATATTCATGTTAAGAGAATTGCTCAATAATATTTGCAACTTAACTGTAAGGTCGTTTTTTTTGAAAATTTGAGAATGAACAACTGGAAAATTATATGTTGACTTCAGAATATTAACTTCAGTAGATGATAAAATTTTGGTTAAATCAGTTGAAAATGTTTCAATACGAATTTCAAGTCTAAGACAGAAATTGGGATGGAAATACAATAAAGACACTCTGTACTGTCGATTGGTCCAATTTAGGCACCTCCAGTTTTTCTTTAAGATTTTATTTTCAAAAAGATTTAATTTTCAAAAATAGGGAAGGAAAAGAAAATATAAAAAATATTGATCGACAAGTGAAAAGTTCTAATAATTCCCGGTATTAACCCGGATACTGCCCGGGTAAAATTCTGAAATGTTTATCATAAAGCATCTTTGTTCTCTCTTAGCTGTGTTAGCCAGTTTTGGCGGAATTAGTAGCTATTTTAGTTCAGTAAGCATTACTTGGAAAGTTAACGTAATAACACATTATTATTTTGCAAGATGGGATTTTGTATGTAGGGAAAATGAGGAGATGTTTTTTTTATTCTTCCTGTTCTGTACAGAATATCCTGACTGACATGTTTCGTTAATAAAAAAAAATGAAATTTGAGGTGTTTTGCCTAAAATACTTCCTAACTTTTGTTTCGAATTCGGTTCACATTATTGTCCAGAACTTCTTCACTGCTTACTCTAGGGGGCCCCCTTAACTTATGCAAGAGAAAAACTATTCGAGATATTATTCCACGGGTCCCCTTTAAATGCTTTATTTCAAGTTTTCATTCCGATTTTCTAGTTTTGATTTATTTTCATAGATTTGTAGAAAGTATGATCGAAGTAATGGTAAAACTTTTTTTTCCCTCGGGGGGCCCCCCTGAGTCGGGGGACCCGGGGCAATTGCCCCTTTTGCCCCTTCCTTAATCCGGCCTTGGTCAGGAGTCAGCAAAAGGGGTCGTTCATATAAATTGTTCACTGTTATTGCGGTATTGTCATAATTATGCATCCGATTGAGATGAAATTTTGTTTATGGGAGTTTTGAGGGACGAAACAAAGTGCTCTCTAGAAAGCTTGGAAGTTGGGTCTCTAAAGACAGCAATATAGGAACTTTCCTGATTTAACTATACATTACTGATTAAAGCAAACTACGGCTGCGTGGTATTCCTCGTCTATTTGCTGATGATACAGCCTTAATTAATCCTGAAAACTGTCCTTATACCGTTTTAACCGATATGGAAGAAGATATTTAACTCCTCTATAAATATTTTTCAGCTATCCTGCTGACCCTCAATTTTGCTAAAACTAAGTACCGTCAACTGGGGCAACATGCAACATTTTTCAACTTCAATGGCTTCTAAAAATCCTACATCCACAGATAATCATGCATCAAAAGTTTTAAGGATAGTGGGACATAAATTTGACGTAGTCAGAAAAATTATTGTTTTTTCTATTTAAAAAAAACAAATCATTCGATTTTCACTATATATACATACTTAGAAAAAGGAGTAAATTTCAACAAACTTAGTTTTTAATGAAAAATGTAATGAAAACCTGTATACGTATATAAACTTATAGTTTTTGATAAATTTTCGATGCCATAACAACCATTATGCATAAAAACTCCAATTGCAGAATTTTTTGGATCTGTTGATACTAATTTAAATTTTTTTTTTTGAACATAAGTATGCTGCATACATTTAGGGGTAAAAAAATACTACAAAATATTCTACTATGAGAAATAAAAATAAATGTTTCAATGTTGACAAATTCGTGATGCACAACAATCAAATTCCAGCACTTGGAAACGAGATTAACAAAGCGTCACTTTGATTTGCATTTTGTTGCATGTTACCCCAGACAGGGAACTGAATTAAAAGAATATTTATTTAAAAAAATTGGTGTTTGCTCGAAAAATATAGAACACCAACAATGTTGTAACAGGATGGTTAAACCAGAAAAAAGTTAATTGGTGATATCACTAAGCCAATCCGTCAAGCTGGGTAAAGTTTTTTACGGCATCGAGAAATGTTAAAATTTGTACGTATATTGGAGTTTTTTTTAATTTTGAACTAAAATGAAAAATTTTAAAACAATAAATTAGGACGTGAGAATTTATGTCATCATCTTTAAGTAGACATTAGGAATGCGGGTTTGCGATATCAAAATACTCGTGATTTTCACCATTTGATGTGCAGTACAAGTTTACCTTGTTTTGGCAAACGTCGAGTTTCCTTAACTGGTCCAACAAAATTCAACAGCCTTCCGAAAGAAATTAAACACAGTTCATCGGAAATATTTTTGGGATCAAACATACTTCAGCACTACAGAGATAACATAAACCGATGATAGATCAACCACTTATTATAGTCTTTTTTTTTTTTAATTCTTAGAAATAAATTTAATAGTTTGAGTCGTATTTTAAGTTACTTTTTTTATATATAAATAATTCTCTTAGTTTTTTTTTTCTTAAGATCAATAATGGATCTATTGGAAGGAATATTCTTTAACTGAGATTCACTTTAAACAAATATTGTTATATTCCTTCGCCAATAATCATTTTGAATGTTCTCAGCAGTATTAAAGTTTTCTCGCGTTTTTAAGTTTTAAAATTTTCCTTGTTTTGCTGCCAGAGATACTGAGAACAATAAGCGTCCATTTCCAAAATACTCAAATCGAGCCTTTTGGTGTGAGAAAGCGTGGTGGGCTTCTAAAAAAAAAAACAAAAGCCAGAAGCCTGATTAATTAAATTTATAAATTTATTGAAAATTTGAAAAATTATAACTAAAAAAAAATGAACATATAAACTATTGGGGAGAATGAGGATACTTGATCGCAGGAGATACTTGATTCCTTCATTATATCTCAAAACAAGAATGTCTTACAAATATCAAATGTTCAAGAAAAATGTGCCAAATAGAACAAAACTACAATGCTGTTATCTCCACAAATTTGGAAAAATTTTATTTTTTGAGTTATTGAAGTATGCTTGAAATTTTTAAAAATGTGGTTAAAAGTTTCTTACATGAAAAGTTACAGTGAAAGTATTTATTCCACTATGTCAATCGTTAGAGTATATTATGAACTACATAATGCCATATTTTCGAAGCAACAGTAAACTCTCATTTTTTTTTCTAAAATAGATGTTTTGGGTATAATAGATCCCAGGAGTCCAAGTGTAGTTTTCTTCTGAATGGATCGTGATCATTGGTTTTCACGAAAATACTTATATCTGTCCAATAACTAATGTTTATCCAGTAACTGTCTGAAAAAAGGACTAAAAATACCGATTTATTAAAAACTTTGAAAATTGTGCCCTAAAGTATGCAATGAAAATAGGGTAGTAGACAATCTTTTAGAATTTTCTTTGTCTGATACTTACAAACTGTAAAATTAGAACTAATGTATGTATGTATGTTGGTAATCCACCATGGGTGCACGGATTCACCGCAGTTTCTGCCAAAGTATGGGTTCACATACATTCCTTAGATTATTAGGTTCGACAAATCTCCAATGCAGCGCGCCACCATACCCGGACCCCATGGCTTCGTATGCACTGTTATGTGGTGAATGTATTGCGTGTGTTGATGTAGGTATATTTTGAAAGAACAAATCAATCAGGTGGGCTAGTTTACTTACAGGTATTCCGGCATCCGTGTATATACCTGGCCAGCTGGCAACTGATTGAACATTCCAATTATACAGTCAGTTATATAATGAAACACATCTTACCTGTCGGCCCGCTTATGGGATTCGAACCCAAAAGTTTTTCTTGCCGATACCGGGGGAATCGAACCCAGTACGCCTGGCGTACCAATACCAGACTCGCGCCAGCCTATCCACTAGACCACATCGGCGCTGAACTGTAAAATTAGAACTAATATGCGAAAAATAGTCAACGGACCATTAATTTTTTGATTTTATTAGATTTTTTTTCTAGGGTTTAGGCACCCTGAATTATAAGGATCAAGTCTCCTTTAACTTCAAACATATCGCAATTTTTTTAGTCTCCCGAAAATGCTTCAGTTTGTCTACGAGTTCATGTATCGTTCTGACTTTTGGAACATATAAAATTGAAACTACACGTATTCAGAAAAAGCGAAAGAAGGTGAGTTGCCCAATTTCCCCAAAAAGATATGTTGAAAACAAGAAAAGGGAAATAAATAATAAATATTTTTGTTAAAGTTGAAAAATTATATTTTCCGGATGTGTTAAAAATGATTCGGTAATTATCATGGCTGCGAAAATAAATCATTTTCATTTCGGTTTGTTTTGCATTTTTTTTTATTCATTTGTCCAATCATAGATTATATTTATTTTTGATTTTGATATTTATATCAAAATACTGAAACGATTGAGATAACGAAGGCAAACACAAGAAAAATATTTTTTTTTTGTATACGGGGATTTTTTTATTATCTGACAATTTGCGCTAGTTCTTCCACTATATTGAAAATAAGGTTAATTCTAACGAAAAAGTGCAATATTGGCGTGGTGCAATAAAGGACATAAACGAATACTCTATTGAATTATTGGTTGAAACAAGAAGTCAATTTTGCAGCTAACTCCCTACAAAGTATGAATAAAAAAGTTTTTCACCTGCTTAGATAAATATTTTTGTTCACATGAAGTAAGAAGTGCGCTTTACCTGTATATTTGAGTGCAGATGTTTGACCATTGTTGCTTTTCGATGCAAAAAAAAGAGAATTATTGTCATTACATCTTTCATAACTCTTAAAGGAGTTATTGCTGTCTGCAGATGAAAGTTGCATCATAAATTGAGCTGTAGATACATATAATTTTTTTCAGTATATTCTGTGATGCAGACGGTATTTTTATAAACCAATTAAAGCTTATTTACAATTTGTCGTGTTAAAAGTCAGAACCGTAAACTGGGGGAACTTTGATCAGCGGGGAAACTTTGATCAACATGAAATTTTTGCAGATAATCATCATTTACTAAGTATAATGTTAAAATATCTGAAAACTGTTTGCTTCGTATGAAACCCTATAAATTGAGTTTCAAGTAAGCTTAGTTTGGTTTTAATTAGGAGATTTTTAATGCAACTTAAAATGTTATGTTAAAATCTTAAAATATCTGATTTTTGGAAGGCTAACAAACGAACATCTCTCTTGATTAAATTTAAGCATTTAGGAGAAAATGGGTTGTTTTATGCGAAAGTTAAACTTTTTTCCTGGTTTAGGTTCAGTTCAAGTGTTATTTTTATGGTCATTTGATGATAATTTTTGGATGTTGAAAAAAAAAAACGTTCATTTTCCATGAAAAAGTCCGTTCAGAAAAAATGGCTAAAAACCCTATTAAATGGTTAAGTTTGAAGAAAAAAAGAACGTGGGAATAGTGCGAGCACTTAGGGAATTGCATGAAGGTAAAATTTTATTTGTTTTTGAGGCCATTAAATATTGAAAAATGATTATAATTTTTGCCCCTATATGCAGCAACATTGTCCACGTTTTGAGTATATTTGTGTTTGAAAGAAAACGTTGAAAAATTCAATTAAGTCAAAACAAAAAATTTCTGTTATCGATGTTTTGAGCCTTCTTTGCTAAATGGCATCAAAACAATAACTTGGAAGATTTTGAGATACGTAAAAACCATAGTGATCAAAGTTACCCCGAAACTCGAAGTCTGGTTTTGTAACAAACATTTAATTATAACCAGCAATGCCGTTTGAATTTACTGCAATCAATGATCATGTTTAATATTCCTCACCTCAGATAGTGTTTTAAAGCTTTTAGGTGTTACGAAAAAGCAACACCTTCCAAAATATTCTATAATGAATTAAAAAAGTGATCAAAGTTCCCCCAGTTTACGGTATTTAAATTTTTTAAAATACTTCATTTAGAAAGCTGATAAAATTTCAATATGTTTTGATGTGCTATTTTTAAAAAATTTCAGAGTTATGTAGCTTTAACCCTTTAATGCATGACTTTTTTTTAAATGAGAATTGCAGTTATTGATTCATTGAAATAATAACATTTTATTTCGAACAACAAAACTCAACAGGTTTGAAGTCGTTATTTTGAGTATTATAAAAGTTATGGCCCGTAAAAGTTGAAAAATAAATTTTGAAATTCTTAGTTCATTTCAATGCGGTTTTGCTAATTTCTTCAAAACCTTGTTAATTGGGTGCAGAAAAGTGTTTGTGACTGATTGTGATTAAAAATTTTGATAGAATTTGTAAATCTGAAGAAATAACAGCGATTTTCCAAAAACGACATTTTTCAAAAAAATAAAGAAATTTGATTTTCGCATTTTTTCCTCATACTTTGTTAGATATCTCACACATACATTGAAATATCGTAATAAAAAAAAATCATGAGCTAATTTCTTTTAATCTCTAGAATATTTTTTGTGAAAACATTTCTGAAAAATATCCACGCGTTTTCGAGATATTTGGATTTTGATTAGTGTTGTTTTAAAACAACACTATGCATTAAAGGGTTAAAATATGTTTTTATTTCCTTTTCAAAAAAATCTTACCGAATCTAACTCGATAAATGTTTTGTTTTAGAAATCTGAAAAAATACGTGTGTTTTAAAAACGAACCCAATTTGCACTTTTGGGGAAGATCTTGAGACCCCGGCGCAAACCCATCAGATAACAGAAAAAAAAATTCTATACTTTTTGTTCCTACAAGCAATAAAAAGTTAAGGGCACTGTAAATACATTAAATTGTTGGGATAACTGAGCAACATAAATCGGGGCACGATGAGCGTTTTCTGCCGTGGAATCTAGCAGCGAACTTTTGTAACTGATTGAATAATGAAGAAAAAAACTAAGAAGATAACAAAAATATATGATTTCTTAAAATAGCTATTGAGAATACATTTTTGAGCTTGCATGAATTGAATAATGTTGAGAAGGAAAGTGTCAAGAAAACAGTTCGATAAATAATCTGATTCGTAGAAAGCTGAATATTGAGGAAGCAAAGAAAACATAAATGGAAAATATTTTATAATACGAAAACGAGAAGTTGTATAACATTAAATAGAAACAAATAAATCATCATATTCTACACAATACGGACGATTTTTTGTTGACCATGCATATTCGCATGACTTTTGAAAATTGTTGAGACCAATTCAAAGCTTGAAGGATTTCAACTATAAATAAAGAGAAGTAAACAAATGAAACAACGGAGAGGAGAGTCAAACGACAGCAAGCAAAAAAAAGCATCCAAAAATTTAATCATAAAGTTTCATCCGACCGATTAAATCTAGCTGCACTACACGTGGAAAGTCATCCGTTCACAATTAAACAATTGCGGAACGAGCTGCAAATAGGCCGACTGACGACGACGGCAGAAAAATAATAAAATTTAAGCTTTCAGCCAGCTGCCATTGCGTCTCTCCCAGACGGTTTTGGATTTGGTTTCGGTTTGGTTTGGTTTTGTTGGCTGAAGAAGACGCATGGCTGCACCAAAAGCTTCCTTTCTACTTATTCGGCCTGGCCTGGCGGCTCCAAGTTATCAAGGGAACCTCCGAAAAATGGAAAAGGCCTCAGACATCAACCGGTAGAATTCTGAGAGAGCGCGCGCGTTTTGCAGAAAGCAAAGTTTTCCACCCGTCATAAAATATTATCCAATTAGAGTAAAATGCTTAATTAAACTCTGAACGCGCTCCAAGTCTTAACGGATCAAGGGAATGGAAGGGGGAAATCCCAGCAGGGGGGAAACTGAGAGGAACTTTTCAACCGCCATAATACGACGGAGCTGTGGTCGCAAAGCTATTTTGTGGCACTTCTTGCCGGTTTTTTCATGAGAAGGACTGGGACAGAACAGGGCGAGGGACAGACAGGAAAATTACCACCCTATGGGCAGACTGACGTTCGTTGTCGTAATTCCACCAGAGATCACAACGGAGAGAAACTGAAACGGGTATGAAAATTAAAACTATTTTTGTAATTTTCTCCATTATCACATCGGATGCGGTTGGTTATCGTCAAGTTGTTGAAGTCATTTTTGCTGCGCTTGTTTTTGCATTGGACGGGCGAAGGATTTTTTTTCTAGTTGTTTTGCGCAAATGGTCAACCTATTTGAAAATTCTCGCAGTTAAGGTTTCTGTTGGAATTTATATTTCTGCAAGAGGTTATTCCACGTTTATTACTTTTAAATGATTGAACCAATCCCTTTTTCTACCATCAATTAATGGGATGTAGGGGAGATAAGGGCATATTAACCACCTAAAGGAAGACGCTTAATTAAGCAAAGAAAACCGTTACAATATGTGACTTACATCATTGTTTCGTGTTCAGAAACTAATAAAGTCTATTTCCTAACTAGCTGATACTTCAAAAAATAGCTAAAAACCTTTAAAAATGCATTTTAAATTTTTTGCCGAAAGCTGAAAATCAGTCACTGTAGGCCCTACAGTGTAGGGGCATAATGAGAACCCGCACTGGGGCAGTATAAGCAACAATTATCAGGGCACGATGAGCGTTTTCTGCCGTTGCATCTAGCAGCAAATTCAACTCGATGTAGTCAACTGAATAATATAGCTACAGCTTGACTTGTTTCATCTGACGATTTGGAAAATTGGTAAGATGTCAGAGAGGTAATCAGTAGACTCGAGTTCGATTCCTGATCGAGGTGATTTTTTTTCATTACCATTCATGATTGATGCATTTTGCTTTAGACGGTGAGGCGTAGATCCATCAAACAAAGCAATACTAAAATAATGTATGACTGTTTGTAGAATACAAACAATTCATTTGCACTAATACATTATGGTTTTGGTGATTTGCATCACCCGCCAAGATGCTACTAGTCATATAATGCAACAATCAAAATGACTACATCGTTTTGAATTCCTTGCTAGATGCTACGGCAGAAAATGCTCATCGTGCCCTGATTAATCGTGTTCTGTTCGCCCCGAGTCAACAAATTTAAGTGAAAACGCGTTTTGAAATTGATTTTAGTGAAAAATCAAAAAATCAATGATGGTGAAAATTGAGAAACAATATGTATACCATGTTGCAGTGCGTACATCATAGATCAAGATGATTTAAAGATCATAAAAGCTTATTTCCGGTGGTTGAAAACTATAAAGTTTTCGTCGCATGAGAACCTAGATGTTTTTGTTTAAATATTTCCGTAAAGATGATTAAGAGATTTCTTTTTTGCTGAGAAACTAATACTGTAGGAAGTACGAAACTATTCCTCATGAAAATTTATTTAAGAAAATGCGTACATTTGTAGCAAATAGACGTGCTTATTATGCCCCGGGTGCTCATTATGCCATTATATCTCCTATTTGACTAATAACAAAACAATTATTAAAGTCGAGGATTATCATATAAACTGTGTTTGGAAGAACTTGTTTTTTTTTTTTTAAATAATCGATAGTTTAAAACTGATTCGAGGTAATTTTTGGTTACGAGATAATATAATTCCATTGATTATCAAAAAAATAGCTCTTTTTTTATTAAATCTAGTAAATATCATCAATATGTAAGATCTTTTAAACTATTTCAATTTCTTGATTTTTTTGTTTAGTTTTCCTAATTTTAAACTTAATTGTCTTTAATAATTTACCAAAGGGACCGTTCGATAATTACGTTAATATATTAAGAGGAGTGAGGAGAGGGTAGTTGTTTAATTCTCAAAAAACCTGCAATATTTAAACATTTTTGGCTCTGAATCTGAAAAAAATGTTTAATAATCATAATTTCACTGAATATGAATTATTGTTGGTCACGGATTATTTAATTGTACTACACAAAGTTGAAAAAATTTTATAGCTCAGTAAGTGGTCCTCAAGGGGTATTTGGTATTTTTTTTTTAAGTTTGCTGCTAAAAGTCTCGCAATTCATGTTCATATAGGTTCAAAATATGAAGGGGTTTTTTTTTGATGGTTTTTTTTTTAAAGAAAACTTACCTTCAGAACCTAATAAGATCTCAATCTTATTCGTGATCTGAATGTTCTTTGCTAAAAAGTCAAATTTGAAGAGAAAGCGCTTTTACTCTTTGAACCCATTCTTCAAAAGTGGTAAAAAGGCAGACCGGTTTGCAATATCCTTATAGTCCAGAAATGTGGGTATCTATCCAACATAAAAATAGAGTCGAGTTACATGGAGTTTCTTTAGAACTTCCAGCAAATCGTTTAAAAATTATCAAACAAATTCCCAACTTTTCCTAGCATTTCTTTGAAATTGCAAAAATCATACGTAAAAATGGATCGACAAACATAGCCATCATAATCATAAAAATCCAATTATCTCTGATTTTAATTATCTTTCTGTTGGTTGCTGTTTGTCATTGGTGTTATTTTCACGTTTAGGAGAAATGGGTGTAAAATGCAGAGCCGACAAAATGCTCCACCATGAAGATTTCATTGAACAAAACAAAAATTCTGAAAATGCCAATCGATTCAACTTACACCATTGTGTGGTTTAAAACATTTGTGGTCCTTTTAATTTTTCTATGCTACTTACATCTGACGAAAACAGAAAAAAAATTTAGGAGTTTTTCTAACAATTTTTAAACTTTCTCGTAAGGAATAACGGCATCCTAAATCAAGAAAAATCATCTGTCATCTGTTTTTATGATGAAAATTGGTCTCCTCATTCATCATACAACGAAAAAATTCCTTATTATTATTATCATTTCTATTATTGAAACGATTCTAAAGTAACACGACGAGGCAGGGAGAAGCGCGCCATGTCAGTTTTTCTATTTATACCTAAGCATATTTCATATTAGTTTAAATGGAATTGGAAGTCATTCTTTAGAAAGCCTTTCCAAATTCAACGATTAACAAATATTTTTGGTAAGGAAAAGTCTCGTTTTCAAAACTATTTTTGAATTTTCCAGATCTATCATCTATCATCTATCATCTTGTTTTTTTTAAAAAAAAAAAAATAAGACTCTTTAAAGTATTTAAAAATCTACTATAAAAATGGATTGGTTTCACCCGAGGCTTCCACAGTTCGATGTTAATTCCACATATCACAATCTTTGCCACAGTTGACCTTTTCCAGTTTTTTTCAGTTAATGTTTTACAACTTTCGCACTATTTTCATCAAACTGATTTTTTTCCTAAATTTCATGATGATGTTGAAAATTTTCGGCAACGACTGTCAAACACGACTTCAAACGAACGATGCTTATACAGATCTCTCCGGGCAAATCCGGGCCATTTGAAAAAAAAAAAAAACTAGACAAAATCCAGGCATTTGATTTTTCAATTTCCAAATAAAAAAAACGGGCAATATCCGGACAAATTTGGCTAAGAACTAGGAATTTCAAACCAAATTTTTCAAACCACACATATTGTAGGATCCCTGATGAAATGTTATACGACACCGAAACGTAAGATTAAAATAAATTTTTGTAAGAAACTGGACTGATTTGCCGATAAAAAATTCAACAAACATACAGCCGAAAACTCAACATCAACACAAGGAACTCGTGGCTTGTGATATAGCTCAGTTGGCAAGTCTGTTGTCTCCTGAGCCGATGTCCGCGAGTTCGAGCCCAAGAGTAAACATCGAACCCAGTTGTACCGGATAGTTTTTCAATAACGATCCGCCAACTGCAACGTTGA